>NC_141876.1:116985681-117288712 GCF_056163025.1 Triticum urartu | reverse complement strand
TTGGTACAATACCTCTTGGTCCTGGTTGTGTGCGTAGTCCCCAGGATATGATTTATTACTTCTCTGAAAAATATTTCCCTGCTCATAAGAAACAAGTTGACTTGTAGTAAATATTTAATCAAATTAAAGAAGAGAGTCTCCCACAAGCTTGGGGGTGGCTTTGCTAATTACTTAATGCTTTGCCTGATCATCCTCTTAAGAAAAATGAAATACTGGATATCTTCTATAATATACTAACCGATGCTTCTAGGGACTTCCTAGATAGTTGTGTTGGTTGTGTTTTCAGGGAACAAACTGTTGGACAAGCTGAAGAGTTATTGAATAACATATTGAAAAATTATGATGATTGGACTCTTCCTGAACCACCGCCTAAACCCACTCTGAAAAAGAGGGGTATATTATATCTCAGTCCTGAAGATATGCAAGAGGCAAAGAAATCTATGAAGGAAAATGTATTAAAGCCGAGGATGTTAAAAATTTACCTCCTATTGAAGAAATACATGGGCTTAATACACCACCCCTGCCTAAGGTGGTAGATGTAAATTCTCTTATGAAATTTAATGATAATGATAATCCTCACAATATGCATCCTAGCCAATGCCTTTATGAGTTTGAAAATTATATTAGAAAACAAGATCACTTCAATGCAAATGTTATGAAACAATTGAAATACAATTCCGATATGATTGCTCGCTTGAGTGACTTGTTGTTTAGAATATCAAATGATGTTAGAGGTGTTGGAAAACATGCTTCTATGGTTCAAACTCAGTTAGAACAAGTTGCTAAATCTCAAAGAGTATTGCTTGATGAAATGAATAATACTATGCATGACTTTGCTGTTAGAGTTGCAACTAGAGGAGGTAAAATGACTCAGGAACCACTTTATCCCGAGGGACACCCTAAAAGAATTGAACAAGATTCACAAAGAGCCAACACTAGTGCACCTAGTTCTTCTAGAAAGAAAAGGAAAAAGAAAAATGATAGGACTTTGCATGCTCCTAGTGAACCTGAAATAGAGAAACCTCCCGACAATGATAATGAAACTTCTATCTCAGATGCCGAAACTCAGTCTGGTAATGAACACTCACCTAGTGATAATGAAAAGGATAATGCTGATGTTCATGAGGACTCTCAACCAAATAATAAAGAACCAGACAATGATGTTGAGATAGAACCACCTGTTGATCTTGATAACCCACAACCTAAGAATAAAAGGTATGATAAAATAGACTTTGTGGCTAGAAAACTCGGTAAAGAAAGAGAACCGTGGGTTCAAAAACCTATGCCTTTTCCACCTAAGTCAACTAAAAAGAATGATGATGAAGAATTTGAACGCTTTGCTGAAATGCCGAGGCTAGTCTTTTTGCGTACTCGCTTGACTGATATCTTGAAAATGCCTCCTTATGAAAAGTATATGAAAGACATCATCACAAGTAAGAGAAAAATACCGGAAGCTGAAATCTCCACTATGCTTGCTAATTGTACTTTTAAAGATGGAGTACCTAAAAAACTTGGAGATCCGGAAATACCAACTATACCTTGCTCCATTAAAAAGAATTATGTGAAAACTGCTTTGTGTGATTTAGGAGCTGGTGTTAGTGTTATGCATTTCTCTTTATATAAAAGACTTGATTTGAATAAAATCACACCTACTGAAATATCTTTGCAAATGGCTGACAAATCAAGTGCCATACCTATCGGTATCTGTGAGGATGTGCCCGTTATTGTTGCTAATGTTACTATTTTGACTGACTTTGTTATACTTGAGATGCCCGGGACGACAACATGTCGATTATCCTTGGTAGACCCTTCTTGAATACTGCACGGGCTGTTATTGATTGCAATAAAAGCAAGGTCATTTTTAATATCAATAGTAATGAGCATACAATGCACTTTTCGAAGAAACAATTCCAAGTTAATGGTATTAATGTTATTGAAAAATCTCCGACAATCACTATCGAAAGTTTTCAAATACCTCTACCTAATGTCAAAAAGAAATATGAAATGCTTATTGTTGGGGATATTCATATCCCCATTGAGGTAACTTAGTGATTTATGGAAGTTCTTTGGTTTCATGCTAATCGAAAGTGGTTGTTAATAAGACTTGATCAACCTTATTAAAGGATCATTTTTTAGCGGTATGAAGTTGATGAATTTAGTAAGCACTATCTTCTGTCCCTACTTTTTATTTTTCTGTTTTTGTTAGTTAAATAAAACAAAACACCATGTTTTGTCTGTTTTCTGAATTTCCCGCGCAATAAAAAATGACCCAAAAATAAAAGTTCTCAGAATGCCCTGAAAATTTAATACAATTTTTCTGAATATTTAAGAATTTCTGGTGCAAATGACATCAGAGGGAGGTGCACCAGGTGGGCACAACCCACCTGGACGCGCCATGACCCCCAGGCGCGCCCTAGTGGGTTGTGGTCCCCACGTGGGCCCTCTCACTTATCTCTTCATACCACATCATCACCTACCTCCAGAAAAACTTCCCCATTGCTCTCTCTCCCGTGTTCTTGCTCTCAAGCCCGTGGATTTCGATCTCTTTGCTCAAAGCTCCGTTTCCGAAACTGTTTCAGGGGATTGTTGCTTGATATGTGACTCCACCATTTGTCCCCAATTAGTTTTTTGCTTTAGTGGTTTATATTTTGAATAATTAGCTACTCTTGGTGCTGCTGTAGATGAGCTTGCATGTTGAATTCTTAGTGTTCTAACTAGTTTGAATGCTTGTTATGGCCTCTATGTATCCCTATGAGTAGTTGTTATCAATCTTATAAAGTTTTGTTGATAAATTTTTGTCACCCAAATTTTTTTAGAAAATTGTACGTGAATATGATGAACTTGTTTGGAAGGAGTTCTTCGAGGAGGCGATCCTCGGGGGCATCTTCTAGTGACAGCTCCGCTCGCCGGTCATATGTTGAATCAAGTGAAAGTTCCACTCGAGATGCCGCCACCAAAACATGCTCATGGCCTTGTGTTGAGTATATGATGCATGTGGGTATTAAATAAGTATTTGAGCAATATGTTCACAATGCCGGTCTTGGTCCCTACATTTCAGATAAGTGTGACAACACCACCTTCTCACTGAATCATTTGTCAAAGGATTTAAATTCCTTCCTCGTGAGTCTAGGGTGTCGTTTATGCTTTATGATAACCCATTTACCATATCACTAGAGAATTTTTCTTACCACTGCAAACTCCCGTTCTGGGATTCGCTTGACGAACCGCCAAGGGCTGAGTAAACATTCTTGTCTAATATTTGTTACGGTGAGACGAGGGGAGTGACACAATGTAGAATAAAGAGCATTCATTTTCCTGCAATTCGGTACTTTGCATTATTTAACAGGAAATGTATAGTAGGCAAGCAATACTGTAGTACACTTTGTGCTCCAGACTTGAGCCTCATCCACACCGCTCTCACCGGTGAAAGGAATTATAACCTTGGAGCGATTGTTGCACGCAGACTCCAACACAATGCTAACAGTGCTATTTCTATGGTGGAATATATGCCACGCGTTTAGCACGAGGGTTGGGTGTTGCACCTTTTCCCTTTGATCCCATCCCACCCACACAGTATTTAGATTTTGACACTTTAATGGAACATAAGATTCTCAAGGGAAAGATTGACAACTTCACTTATAATCTATTGTTTAACCAAAAATATGTTGTGCACACATATTTTCCTGCACCTACTCTTTTTGATTATCACATCAAAGGAAGATATTTTGTTCTTGAGAGCAAGGCCCGAGCTCACAACGCAGCAATGGAGGCAGCACGGCAGGCCGAGGCATCCACACCGAGAGCCTCCGTGAGCTACCACGACAACTACTATATAGACTACTGATCAACTACCAAGTTAGGCAAAAATCCTAAGCTTGGGGGAGTACGTGTTTCCCACCGATATTACATTCATTTTCACTTATTCATCTTGTCGGTGTTCACACTTTTTCATTGTATCATCCATGTTTAAATTTTATTTTTCTTACTTTCTTCTTGTGTGTTTGAAAAACTTTAAAAAACCAAAAAAATTAGTTGTAGCTAGTTTACTTTCCATGCATTCTTAGTTGTAATATTAATATTAAAAAGAAAACCCAAAAAGATTTCCTTGTTCTTCTTTTGCTTGTTGGGAGCTTTCCCGTGTAAATAGTTTTTTCTCGTTTTTTGCTTTTCCCTTTTATTTGCTTGTTCAAGAAAACCAAAAACTCCAAAAATATTTCAGTGTGTTTCTCTGAATTCCTTTTTCTTTTATTCGAGTTGTGCCAAGGAGAAGACCGCGATGAAAATGTTGAGTGGCTCTCATATGAGTATCTGTTGATCTAATAAAGAGCTCATTTTACCTTGTCTTCTCCTGTTGAATAAAATGTTTTGCAGATTCCACATCGTTCGGTCGTGCAAGTGAAAGGCAATAATGACGATATTCGATGAACTGCCCGTGGTAGAGAGAAACTTGTATGAACCCGACTTGTTTTATTTGTGTAAATATGTTTAATCTAGTATCCATGATTCAGCCCATTATGATTAAACATGTTTGCAATGACAATTAGAGATTATAGTTTCTCATGCCATGCATAAGTAGCCGGGAGTGGATAATGATTTATCTTGGATATGAACATTGCGTTAAAATGATTGTGATGTAGTATGATGATATGGTATCCTCCTCTGAATGTTTGAGTGGCTTGACTTGGCACATGTTCATGCATGTAGTTGAATCAAAACCAACATAGCCTCTATGATATTTATGATCATGGTGTTCATATCCTACTCATGCTAGTGTCCAATGTTACTTATGCATAATGCATGATCATGATCATTGTTGCTCTCTAGCTGGCCGCTTCTCAACCTAATTGCTAGCCTTCGCCTGTACTAAGTGGGGATTCTGCTTGTACATCAAAAACCTTGAACCCAAAGTTATTTCAGATGAGTCCACCATACCTACCTATATGCAGTATTACCCTGCTGTCCTAAGTAAATTTGCATGTGCCACCTATAAAAACTTCTAAAAAAATATCCGTTTTGTGTGTCTGGATCGCTCATGGAACGACAGGAGGTAGTCGGTATCTTCCATGCTAAACAGGTTATTCTCAGGCCGAGTGTTTATTCACTCGCCATTTCACGACAAAAGGGTGGTAATAGGGATGCCCAGTCCCAAACTGCAAAATACAAAAAGAGTTAATCGCTCGAATAATCAAACAAAAACTCCCAATGGAGTCAAAACCTTTACTTTTTATCGCTTGGGAACCACCACTAGCTTGTTTAGCATGGGAGATATTGATAACTGATAGTCGTGAAGTAAATGAGAAGGGTGCATGTTTCAAAATACCATTTATCTCCGTTTTAAAACTTGAGCTCTGGCACCTATGCAAATCACTGCTTCCCTCTGCAAAGGGACTATCTATTTACTTTTATGTTGTGTCAGCACCTTCTAAAACAAGCGCTAGAACCTCAGAGCACAGCTGTGATGACTTATGCATTATGTGTAGCTAATGTATGTCATTGATATGAGTTAATATAATCTTTAAGAGTTATTGTCAGCATGGTTAGTTAAAATGTTGGTTGAAAACCTGGGTGTTGTTTAAGCTTATTTATACAAACAAGAGCAAAAGAGTTCGTAAAAGTTTTTCTTTTTCACTTTCAGTTTATCAACTGAATTGCTTGAGGACAAGCAAAGGTTTAAGCTTGGGGGAGTTGATACGTCTCCAACGTATCTACTTTTCCTAATGCTTTTCATCTTGTTTTGGACTCTAATTTGCATGATTTGAATGAAACTAACCCCGGACTGACGTTGTTTTCAGCAGAACTACCATGGTGTTGTTTTTGTGCAGAAATAAAAGTTCTCGGAATGGAACAAAACTTTGCAAGGATTTTTTATATCAATAATAAGAATTTCTGGAGCCAAGACCCACCAGAGGGGGGCACCTGGGTGAGCAGGGCGCACCCCCCTCTCCTGGCGTGTCTAGGTGGGTTGTGCCCACCTGGTGGCCCTGCAGACCCTGAAACCGACGCTATAAAATCCTATTTTTCCAGAAAAAATCAGGGAGGAAGAATTATCGCGATCCACGAGATGGAGCCGTCGTCACCTCCTGTTCTACATAGGGAGGCTAGAGCTGGAGTCCGTTTGGGGCTCCGGAGAGGAGGATCTTCGTTCTTCGTCATCACCAACCCTTCTCCATCGCCAATTCCATGATGCTCCCCACCAGGAGTGAGTAATTCCTTCGTAGGCTCAATGGTCGGTGAGGAGTTGGATGAGATTCTATTGGGGAACATAGTAATTTCAAAAAAAATTCCTATGCACACACAAGATCATGGTGATGCATAGCAACGAGAGGTGAGAGTGTCGTCCACGTACCCTCGTAGACCATAAGCGGAAGCGTTATGAGAACGCGGTTGATCTAGTCGTACGTCTTCATGATCCGACCGATCCAAGTACCGAACACATGACACCTCTGAGTTCAGCACACGTTCAGCTCGGTGACGTCCCACGAACTCCGATCCAGCGGAGCTTCGAGGGAGAGTTCTGTCAGCACGACGGCGTGATGACGGTGATGATGATGCTAGCGACGCAGGGCTCCGCCTAAGCACCGCTATGATATGACCGAGGTGGATTATGGTGGAGGGGGGCACCGCACACGGCTAAAAGATCAACTGATCAACTTGTGTCTCTATGGGGTGCCCCCTCCCCCATATATAAAGGAGTGGAGGAGGGGAAGAGGCCGGCCCTCCTAGGCGCGCCCCAAGGGGAGTCCTACTCCCACCGGGAGTAGGACTCCAACCCTTCCAAGAGTAGCAGTAGGAGAGAGGGAAGGAGGAGAGAGGGGGAAGGAAAGGAGGGCGCCGCCCCCCTCCTTGTCCAATTCGGACTAGAGGGAGAGGGGGCACGCGGCCTGCCCTGGCCGCCCCTCCCTTATCCACTATGGCCCAATAGGCCCATTACACTCCCCGGGGGGTTCCGGTAACCCCCCGACACTCTGGTATTTATCCGAACTTGCCCGAAACCCTTCCGAAGTCCAAACATAGTCATCCAATATATCAATCTTTATGTCTCGACCATTTCGAGACTCCTCGTCATGTCCGTGATCATATCCGGGACTCCAAACTACCTTTAGTGCATCAAAACACATAAACTCATAATACCGATCGTCACCGAACGTTAAGCGTGCGGACCCTACGGATTCTAGAACTATGTAGACATAACCGAGACTCGTCTCCGGTCAATAACCAATAGCAGAACCTGGATGCTCATATTGGCTCCTACATATTCTACGAAGATATTTATCAGTCAAACCGCATAACAACATACGTTGTTCCCTTTGTCATCGGTATGTTACTTGCCCGAGATTCGATCATCGGTATCCTCATACCTAGTTCAATCTCGTTACTGGCAAGTCTCTTTACTCGTTCCGTAATACATCATCCCGTAACTAAATCATTAGTTGCATTGCTTGCAAGGCTTATAGTGATGTGCATTACCGAGAGGGCCCAGAGATACCTCTCCGACAATCGGAGTGACAAATCCTAATCTCGATCTATGCCAACCCAACAAGTACCTTCGGGGACAAGTGTAGAGCACCTTTATAATCACCCAGTTACGTTGTGACGTTTGGTAGCACACAAAGTGTTCCTCTGGTATTCGGGAGTTGCATAATCTCATAGTCATAGGAATATGTATAAGTCATGAATAAAGCAATAGCAACAAACTAAACGATCGTGGTGCTAAGCTAACAGATGGGTCAAGTCAATCACATAATTCTCTAATGATGTGATCCCGTTAATAAAATGACAACTCATGTCTATGGTTAGGAAACATAACCATCGTTGATTCATCGAGCTAGTCAAGTAGAGGCAAACTAGTGACACTCTGCTTGTCTATGTATTCACACATGTACTAAGTTTCCAGTTAATACAATTCTAGCATGAATAATAAACATTTATCATGATATAAGAAATATAAATAACAACTTTATTATTGCCTCTAGGGCATATTTCCTTCAGTCTCCCACTTGCACTAGAGTCAATAATCTAGATTACACAGTAATGATTTTAACACCCATGGAGTCTTGGTGCTGATCATGTTTTGCTCGTGAGAGAGGCTTAGTGAACGAGTCTGCAACATTCAGATCCATATGTATCTTGCAAATATCTATGTCTCCCTCCTTGACTTGATCGCGGATGGAATTGAAGCATCTCTTGATGTGCTTGGTTCTCTTGTGAAATCTGGATTCCTTTGCCAAGGCAATTGCACCAGTATCATCACAAAAGATTTTCATTGGACCCGATGCACTAGGTATGACACCTAGATCGGATATGAACTCCTTCATCCAGACTCCTTCATTTGCTGCTTCCGAAGCAGCTATGTACTCTGCTTCACACGTAGATCCCGCCACGACGCTTTGTTTAGAACTGCACCAACTGACAGCTCCGCCGTTCAATATAAATATGTATCCGGTTTGTGACTTAGAGTCATTCGGATCAGTGTCAAATCTTCTGTTGGGGAACGTTGCAGAAAACAAAAAATTTCCTACGATTTCACCAAGATCCATCTATGAGTTCATCTAGCAACGAGTGATTAGACGCATCTACGTACCTTGTAGATCGCGAGCAGAAGCGTTCAAAGAACGGGGATGAGGTAGTCGAACACGACGTGATCCAAATCACCGAAGATCCTAGCACCGAACGGACGGCACCTCCGCGTTCAACACACGTACGGAACAGCCATGTCTCCTCCTTCTTGATCCAGCAAGGGGGAAGGAGAGGTTGAGGGAGATGGCACCAGCAGCAGCACAACGGCGTGGTGTTGATGGAGCTGCAGTACTCCGGCAGGGCTTCGCCAAGCACTATGGAGGAGGAGGAGGTGTTGGAGAGGGAGAAGGAGGCAACCAAAGGCATGGGTGAAAAAGCCCTCCTTCCCCCACTATATATAGGAGGGCCAAGGGGGGGCGCCGGCCCTAGGAGATCCAATCTCCTAGGGGGGGCGGCGGCCAAGGGAGGTTTCCCTCCCCCCCAAGGCACCTAAGGGTGCCTTCCACTAGTGGGACTCCTCCCCTTTGGAAACCCTAGGCGCATGGGCCTATTGGGGCTGGTGCCCTTGGCCCATGTAGGCCAAGGCGCACCCCCTACAGCCCATGTGGCCCCCGGGGCAGGTGGCCCCACCCGGTGGGCCCCCGGGACCCTTCCGGTGGTCCCGGTACAATACCGATAACCCCGAAACTTGTCCCGATGGCCGAAATAGCACTTCCTATATATAATTCTTTACCTCCGAACCATTCCGGAACTCCTCGTGACGTCCGGGGTCTCATCCGGGACTCCGAACAACATTCGGGTTACTGCATATACATATCCCTACAACCCTAGCGTCACCGAACCTTAAGTGTGTAGACCCTACGGGTTCGGGAGATATGTAGACATGACCGAGACGACTCTCCGGTCAATAACCAGCAGCGGGATCTGGATACCCATGTTGGCTCCCACATACTCCACGATGATCTCATCGGATGAACCACGATGTCGAGGATTCAAGCAACCCCGTATGCAATTCCCTTTGTCAATCGGTATGTTACTTGCCCGAGATTCGATCGTCGGTATCCCAATACCTCGTTCAATCTCGTTACCGGCAAGTCACGTTACTCGTACCGTAATGCATGATCCCGTGACCAGACACTTGGTCACTTTGAGCTCATTATGATGATGCATTACCGAGTGGGCCCAGTGATACCTCTCCGTCATACAGAGTGACAAATCCCAGTCTTGATCCGTGTCAACCCAACAGACACTTTCGGAGATACCTGTAGTGCACCTTTATAGTCACCCAGTTACGTTGTGACGTTTGGTACACCCAAAGCACTCCTACGGTATCCGGGAGTTACACGATCTCATGGTCAAAGGAAAAGATACTTGACATTGGAAAAGCTCTAGCAAACGAACTACACGATCTTGCGCTATGCTTAGGATTGGGTCTTGTCCATCACATCATTCTCCTAATGATGTGATCCCGTTATCAATGACATCCAATGTCCATAGTCAGGAAACCATGACTATCTGTTGATCAACGAGCTAGTCAACTAGAGGCTTACTAGGGACATGTTGGTGTCTATTATTCACACATGTATTACGATTTCCGGATAATACAATTATAGCATGAATAAAGACAATTATCATGAACAAGGAAATATAATAATAATGCTTTTATTATTGCCTCTAGGGCATATTTCCAACAGTCTCCCACTTGCACTAGAGTCTATAATCTAGTTACATTGTGATGAATTGAACACCCATGGAATTCTGGTGTTGATCATGTTTTGCCCTAGGGAGAGGTTTAGTCAACGGATCTGCTACATTCAGGTCCGTATGTACTTTACAAATCTCTATGTCTCCATCTTGAACATTTTCACGAATGGAGTTGAAGCGACGCTTGATGTGCCTTGTCTTCTTGTGAAACCTGGGCTCCTTGGCAAGTGCAATAGCTCCAGTGTTGTCACAGAAGAGTTTGATTGGCCCCGACGCATTGGGTATGACTCCTAGGTCGGTGATGAACTCCTTCACCCATATTGCTTCATGTGCTGCCTCCGAGGCTGCCATGTACTCCGCTTCACATGTAGATCCCGCCACGACGCTCTGCTTGCAGCTGCACCAGCTCACTGCTCCACCATTCAACATATACACGTATCCGGTCTGTGACTTAGAGTCATCCAGATCTGTGTCGAAGCTAGCGTCGATGTAACCCTTTACGACGAGCTCTTCGTCACCTCCATAAACGAGAAACATGTCCTTTGTCCTTTTCAGGTACTTCAGGATATTCTTGACCGCTGTCCAGTGTTCCTTGCCGGGATTACTTTGGTACCTTCCTACCAAACTTACGGCAAGGTTTACATCAGGTCTGGTACACAGCATGGCATACATAATAGATCCTATGGCTGAAGCATAGGGGATGACACTCATCTCTTCTTTATCTTTTGCCGTGGTCGGGCATTGAGCCGAGCTCAATCTCACACCTTGCAAAACAGGCAAGAACCCTTTCTTGGACTGATCCATTTTGGACTTCTTCAAAATCTTATCAAGGTATGTGCTTTGTGAAAGACCTATGAGGCGTCTCGATCTATCCCTATAGATCTTGATGCCTAATATATAAGCAGCTTCTCCAAGGTCCTTCATTGAAAAACTCTTATTCAAGTAGGCCTTAATGCTGTCCAAAAGTTCTATATCATTTCCCATCAAAAGTATGCCATCTACATATAATATGAGAAATGCTACGGAGCTCCCACTCACTTTCTTGTAAACGCAGGCTTCTCCATAAGTCTGCATAAACCCAAACGCTTTGATCATCTCATCAAAGCGAATGTTCCAACTCCGAGATGCTTGCACCAGCCCATAAATGGATCGCTGGAGCTTGCATACCTTGTTAGCATTCTCAGGGTCGACAAAACCTTCCGGCTGCATCATATACAGTTCTTCCATAAGATAACCGTTAAGGAATGCCGTTTTGACGTCCATTTGCCATATCTCATAATCATAGTATGCGGCAATTGCTAACATGATTCGGACGGACTTCAGCTTCGCTACCGGTGAGAAAGTCTCATCGTAGTCAACCCCTTGAACTTGTCGATAACCCTTAGCGACAAGCCGAGCTTTATAGATGGTCACATTACCATCCGCGTCTGTCTTCTTCTTAAAAATCCATTTGTTTTCTATGGCTCGCCGCTCAACGGGCAAGTCAGTCAAAGTCCATACTTCGTTTTCATACATGGATCCTATCTCGGATTTCATGGCTTCTAGCCATTTGTCGGAATCCGGGCCCGCCATCGCTTCTTCATAGTTCGAAGGTTCACCGTTGTCTATCAACATGATTTCCAAGACAGGGTTGCCGTACCACTTTGGTGCGGAACGTGTCCTTGTGGACCTTCGAATTTCAGTAGGAGCTTGATCAGAAGTATCTTGATCATCATCAATAACTTCCTCTCTAGTCGGTGCAGGCACCTCAGGAACATTTTCTTGAGTTGCGCCATTTTCCGGTTCAAGAGGTAATACTTCATCAAGCTCTACTTTCCTCCCACTTACTTCTTTCGAGAGAAACTCTTTCTCTAGAAAGGACCCATTCTTGGCAACAAAGATCTTGCCTTCAGATCTGAGGTAGAAGATATACCCAATAGTTTCTTTAGGGTATCCTATGAAGACACATTTTTCCGATTTGGGTTCGAGCTTTTCAGGTTGAAGTTTCCTGACATAAGCATCGCATCCCCAAACTTTTAGAAACGACAGCTTAGGTTTCTTCCCAAACCATAATTCAAACGGTGTTGTCTCAACGGATTTTGACGGTGCCCTATTTAAAGTGAATGCGGCAGTCTCTAAAGCATAGCCCCAAAAGGATAGTGGTAAATCGGCAAGAGACATCATAGATCGCACCATATCTAATAGAGTGCGATTACGACGTTCGGACACACCATTACACTGAGGTGTTCCAGGCGGCGTGAGTTGTGAAACTATTCCACATTTTCTTAAGTGTGTACCAAACTCGTGACTCAAGTATTCTCCTCCACGATCTGATCGCAGGAACTTGATTTTCCTGTCACGTTGATTTTCAACCTCACTCTGAAATTCCTTGAACTTTTCAAAGGTCTCAGACTTTTGTTTCATTAAGTAGACATACCCATATCTACTCAAGTCATCAGTGAGGGTGAGAACATAACGATAGCCACCGCGAGCCTCAACACTCATTGGACCGCACACATCAGTATGTATGATTTCCAATAAGTTGGTTGCTCGCTCCATTGTTACTGAGAACGGAGTCTTGGTCATTTTACCCATGAGGCATGGTTCGCACGTGTCAAATGATTCATAATCAAGAGACTCTAAAAGTCCATCAGCATGGAGCTTCTTCATGCGTTTGACACCTATGTGACCAAGGCGGCAGTGCCACAAGTATGTGGGACTATCATTATCAATCTTACATCTTTTGGTACTTACACTATGAATATGTGTAGCATTACGCTCGAGATTCATAAAGAATAAACCATTCACCATCGGAGCATGACCATAAAACATATCTCTCATATAAATAGAACAACCATTATTCTCGGATTTAAATGAGTAGCCATCTCGAATTAAACGAGATCCTGATACAATGTTCATGCTCAAACTTGGCACTAAATAACAATTATTGAGGTTCAAAACTAATCCCGTAGGTAAATGTAGAGGTAGCGTGCCGACGGCGATCACATCGACCTTGGAACCATTCCCGGCGCGCATCGTCACCTCGTCCTTCGCCAGTCTCCATTTATTCCGCAGCTCCTGCTGTGAGTTACAAATACGAGCAACGGCACCGGTATCAAATACCCAGGAGTTACTACGAGTACTGGTAAGGTGCACATCAATTACATGTATATCAAATATACCTTTGGTGTTGCCGGCCTTCTTGTCCGCTAAGTATTTGGGGCAGTTCCGTTTCTAGTGACCCTTCCCTTTGCAATAAAAGCACTCCGTCTCAGGCTTGGGTCCACTCTTTGACTTCTTCCCGGCAGCTTGCTTGCCGGGCGCGGCAACTTCCTTGCCGTCCTTCTTGAAGTTCTTTTTACCCTTGCCCTTCTTGAACTTAGTGGTTTTATTGACCATCAACACATGATGTTCCTTCTTGACTTCTACCTCTGCTGATTTCAGCATAGCAAATACTTCAGGAATGGTCTTTTCCATCCCCTGCATATTGAAGTTCATCACAAAGCTCTTGTAGCTCGGTGGAAGCGACTGGAGGATTCTGTCAATGACCGCGTCATCCGGGAGATTAACTCCCAGCTGAGTCAAGCGGTTATGTAACCCAGACATAGTGAGTATGTGCTCACTGGCAGAACTATTTTCCTCCATCTTACAGCTGAAGAACTTGTCGGAGACCTCATATCTCTCGATTCGGGCATGAGCTTGAAAAACCATTTTCAGCTCTTCGAACATCTCATATGCTCCATGTCTCTCAAAACGCTTTTGGAGCCCCGGCTCTAAGCTGTAAAGCATGCCGCACTGAACGAGGGAGTAGTCATCAGCACGTGTCTGCCAAGCATTCATAACGTCTTGGTTCTGTGGGACGGGTGGATCACCTAGCGGTGCTTGTAGGACATAATCTTTCTTGGCAGCTATGAGGATGATCCTCAGGTTCCGGACCCAGTCCGTATAGTTGCTGCCATCGTCTTTCAGCTTGGTTTTCTCTAGGAACGTGTTGAAGTTGAGGACTACGTTGGCCATTTGATCTACAAGACATATTGTAAAGATTTTAGACTAAGTTCATGATAATTAAGTTCATCTAATCAAATTATTCAATGAACTCCCACTTAGATAGACATCCCTCTTCTAGTCATCTAAGTATAACATGATCCGAGTTAACTAGGCCGTGTCCGATCATCACATGAGACGGACTAGTCAACGTCGGTGAACATCTTCATGTTGATCGTATCTTCTATACGACTCATGCTCGACCTTTCGGTCTTCTGTGTTCCGAGGCCATGTCTATGCACATGCTAGGCTCGTCAAGTCAACCTAAGTGTATTGCGTGTAAATCTGTCTTACACCCGTTGTATGTGAACGTTAGAATCTATCACACCCGATCATCACGTGGTGCTTCGAAACAACGAACTGTCGCAACAGTGCATAGTTAGGGGGAACACTTTCTTGAAATTATTATGAGGGATCATCTTATTTACTACCGTCGTTCTAAGCAAACAAGATGCAAAACATGATAAACATCACATGCAATCAAATAATAATAGTGACATGATATGGCCAATATCACATAGCTCCTTTGATCTCCATCTTGGGGCTCCATGATCATCTTGTCACCGGCATGACACCATGATCTCCATCATCATGATCTCCATCATTGTGTCTCCATGAAGTTGCTCGCCAACTATTACTTCTACTACTATGGCTAACGCGTTTAGCAATAAAGTAAAGTAATTTACATGGCGTTTCTTAATGACACGCAGGTCATACAAAAAATAAAGACAACTCCTATGGCTCCTGCCGGTTGTCATACTCATTGACATGCAAGTCGTGATTCCTATTACAATAGCATGAACATCTCATACATCACATATAGATCATTCATCATTCATCACAACTTTGGCCATATCATATTACAAAGCACTTGCTGCAAAAACAAGTTAGACGTCCTCTAATTGTTGTTGCAAGTTTTACGTGGCTGAAGTAGGGTTCTAGCAAGAACGTTTTCTTACCTACGTGAAAGCCACAACGTGATTTGTCAACTTCTATTTACCCTTCATAAGGACCCTTTTCATCGAATCCGCTCCAACTAAAGTAGGAGAGATAGACACCCGCCAGCCACCTTATGCAACTTGTGCATGTTAGTCGGTGTAACCGGTCTCACGTAAGCGTACGTGTAAGGTTGGTCCGGGCCGCTTCATCCCACAATACCGTTGAAGCAAGATAAGACTAGTAGCGGCAAGAAAGTTGACAACATCAACGCCCACAACAAATTGTGTTCTACTCATGCAAGAGAACTACGCATAGACCTAGCTCATGATGCCACTGTTGGGGAACGTTGCAGAAAACAAAAATTTTCCTACGATTTCGCCAAGATCCATCTATGAGTTCATCTAGCAACGAGTGATTAGACGCATCTACGTACCTTGTAGATCGCGAGCGGAAGCGTTCAAAGAACGGGGATGAGGTAGTCGAACACGACGTGATCCAAATCACCGAAGATCCTAGCACCGAACGGACGGCACCTCCGCGTTCAACACACGTACGGAACAGCCACGTCTGCTCCTTCTTGATCCAGCAAGGGGGAAGGAGAGGTTGAGGTAGATGGCACCAGCGGCAGCACGACGGCGTGGTGTTGATGGAGCTGCAGTACTCCGGCAGGGCTTCGCCAAGCACTATGGAGGAGGAGGAGGTGTTGGAGAGGGAGAAGGAGGCAACCAAAGGCATGGGTGAAAAATCCCTCCTTCCCCCACTATATATAGGAGGGCCAAGGGGGGCGCCGGCCCTAGGAGATCCAATCTCCTAGGGGGGGCGGCGGCCAAGGGAGGTTTCCCTCCCCCGCAAGGCACCTAAGGGTGCCTTCCACTAGTGGGACTCCTCCCCTTTGGAAACCCTAGGCGCATGGGCCTATTGGGGCTGGTGCCCTTGGCCCATGTAGGCCAAGGAGCACCCCCTACAGCCCATGTGGCCCCCGGGGCAGGTGGCCCCACCCGGTGGGCCCCCAGGACCCTTCCGGTGGTCCCGGTACAATACAGATAACCCCGAAACTTGTCCCGATGGCCGAAATAACACTTCCTATATATAATTCTTTACCTCCGGACCATTCCGGAACTCCTCATGACGTCCGGGATCTCATCCGGGACTCCGAACAACATTCGGGTTACTGCATATACATATCCCTACAACCGTAGCGTCACCGAACCTTAAGTGTGTAGACCCTACGGGTTTGGGAGATATGTAGACATGACCGAGACGACTCTCCGGTCAATAACCAACAGCGGGATCTGGATACCCATGTTGGCTCCCACATACTCCACGATGATCTCATCGGATGAACCATGATGTCGAGGATTCAAGCAACCCCGTATGCAATTCCCTTTGTCAATCGGTATGTTACTTGCCCGAGATTCGATCGTCGGTATCCCAATACCTCGTTCAATCTCGTTACCGGCAAGTCACGTTACTCGTACCGTAATGCATGATCCCGTGACCAGACACTTGGTCACTTTGAGCTCATTATGATGATGCATTACCGAGTGGGCCCAGTGATACCTCTCCGTCATACGGAGTGACAAATCCCAGTCTCGATCCGTGTCAACCCAACAGACACTTTCGGAGATACCTGTAGTGCACCTTTATAGTCACCCAGTTATGTTGTGACGTTTGGTACACCCAAAGCACTCCTACGGTATCCGGGAGTTACACGATCTCATGGTCAAAGGAAAAGATACTTGACATTGGAAAAGCTCTAGCAAACGAACTACACGATCTTGCGCTATGCTTAGGATTGGGTCTTGTCCATCACATCATTCTCCTAATGATGTGATCCCGTTATCAATGACATCCAATGTCCATAGTCAGGAAACCATGACTATCTGTTGATCAACGAGCTAGTCAACTAGAGGCTTATTAGGGACATGTTGGTGTCTATTATTCACACATGTATTACGATTTCCGGATAATACAATTATAGCATGAATAAAGACAATTATCATGAACAAGGAAATATAATAATAATGCTTTTATTATTGCCTCTAGGGCATATTTCCAACATCTTCCATCGACGTAACTATTTACGATGAGCTCTTTGTCACCTCCATAAACGAGAAACATATCCTTAGTCCTTTTCAGGTATTTCAGGATGTTCTTAACCGTTGTCCAGTGATCCAATCCTGGATTACTTTGGTACCTCCCTGCTAAACAAATAGCAAGGCACACATCAGGTCTGGTACACAACATTGCATACATGATAGAGCCTATGGCTGAAGCATAGGGAACATCTTTCATTTTCTCTCTGTCTTCTGCAGTGGTCGGGCATTGAGTCTGACTCAACTTCAGACCTTGTAACACAGGCAAGAACCCTTCTTTGCTTGATCCATTTTGAACTTCCTCAAAACTTTATCAAGGTATGTGCTTTGTGAAAGTCCAATTAGGCGTCTTGATCTATCTCTATAGATCTTGATGCCCAATATATACGCAGCTTCACCGAGGTCTTTCATTGAAAAACTCTTATTCAAGTATCCTATTATGCTATCCAGAAATTCTATATCATTTCCAATCAACAATATGTCATCCACATATAATATTAGAAATGCTACAGAGATCCCACTCACTTTCTTGTTAATACAGGCTTCTCCAAAAGTCTGTATAAAACCATATGCTTTGATCACACTATCAAAACGTTTATTCCAACTCCGAGATGCTTGCACCAGTCCATAAATGGATCGCTGGAGTTTGCACACTTTGTTAGCACCCTTTGGATCGATAAAACCTTCAGGTTGCATCATATACAACTCTTCTTCCATAAATCCATTCAAGAATGCAGTCTTTACATTCATTTGCCAAATTTCATAATCATAAAATGCGGCAATTGCTAACATGATTCGGACGTACTTAATCATCGCTACGGGTGAGAAAGTCTCATAGTAGTCAACTCCTTGAACTTGTCGGAAACCTTTCGCAACAAGTCGAGCTTTGTAGACGGTAACATTACCGTCAGCGTCAGTCTTCTTCTTGAAGATCCATTTATTCTCGATGGCTTGCCGATCATCAGGCAAGTCAACCAAAGTCCACACTTTGTTCTCATACATGGATCCCATCTCAGATTTCATGGCCTCAAGCCATTTTGCGGAATCTGGGCTCATCATCGCTTCCTCATAGTTCGTAGGTTCGTCATGGTCAAGTAACATGACTTCCAGAACAGGATTACCGTACCACTCTGGTGCGGATCTTACTCTGGTTGACCTACGAGGTTCGGTAGTAACTTGATCTGAAGTTACATGATCTTCATCATTAGCTTCCTCACTAATTGGTGTAGGAGTCACAGGAACAGATTTATGTGATGAACCACTTTCCAATAAGGCAGCAGGTACAGTTACCTCATCAAGTTCTACTTTCCTCCCACTCACTTCTTTTGAGAGAAACTCCTTCTCTAGAAAGGATCCATTCTTAGCAACGAATGTCTTGCCTTTGGGTCTGTGATAGAAGGTGTACCCAACAGTCTCCTTTGGGTATCCTATGAAGACACATTTCTCCGATTTGGGTTCGAGCTTATCAGGTTGAAGCTTTTTCACATAAGCATCGCAGCCCCAAACTTTAAGAAACGACAACTTTGGTTTCTTGCCAAACCACAGTTCATAAGGCGTCGTCTCAATGGATTTAGATGGTGCCCTATTTAATGTGAATGTAGTTGTCTCTAAAGCATAACCCCAAAACGATAGCGGTAAATTAGTAAGAGACATCATAGATCGTACCATATCTAGTAAAGTATGATTACGACGTTCGGACACACCATTACGCTGTGGTGTTCTGGGTGGCGTGAGTTGCAAAACTATTCCGCATTGTTTCAAATGAAGACCAAACTCGTAACTCAAATATTCTCCTCCACGATCAGATCATAGAAACTTTATTTTCTTGTTACGATGATTTTCCACTTCACTCTGAAATTCTTTGAATTTTTCAAATGTTTCAGACTTATGTTTCATTAAGTAGATATACCCATATCTGCTCAAATCATCTGTGAAGGTGAGAAAATAACGATACCCACCGCGAGCCTCAACATTCATCGGACCACACACATCAGTATGTATGATTTCCAACAAATCTGTTGCTCACTCCATAGTTCCAGAGAACGGCGTTTTAGTCATCTTGCCCATGAGGCATGGTTCACAAGTACCAAGTGATTCATAATCAAGTGATTCCAAAAGTCCATCAGAATGGAGTTTCTTCATGCGCTTTACACCAATATGACCTAAACGACAGTGCCACAAATAAGTTGCACTATCATTATCAACTCTGCATCTTTTAGCTTCAATATTATGAATATGTGTATCACTACTATCGAGATTCATCAAAAATAGACCACTCTTCAAGGGTGCATGACCATAAAAGCTATTACTCATATAAATAGAACACCATTATTCTCAGATTTAAATGAATAACCGTCTCGCATCAAACAAGATCCAGATATAATGTTCATGCTCAACGCTGGCACCAAATAAAAATTATTCAGGTCTAAAATTAATCCCGAAGGTAGATGTAGAGGTAGTGTGCCGACCGCGATCGCATCGACTTTGGAAGCATTTCCCACGCGCATCGTCACCTCGTCCTTAGCCAATCTTTGCTTAATCCGTAGCCCCTGTTTCGAGTTGCAAATATTACCAACAGAACCATTATCAAATACCCAGGTGCTACTGTGAGAATTAGTAAGGTACACATCAATAACATTTATATCACATATACCTTTGTTCACCTTGCCATCCTTCTTATCCGCCAAATACTTGGGGCAGTTCTGCTTCCAGTGACCAGTCCCTTTGCAGTAGAAGCACTCAGTCTCAGGCTTAGGTCCAGACTTGGGCTTCTTCACTTGAGCAACAACTTGCTTGCCGTTCTTCTTGAAGTTCCCCTTCTTCCTTTTACCCTTTTTCTTGAAACTGGTGGTTTTGTTGACCATCAACACTTGATGCTCCTTCTTGATTTCTACCTCCGCAGCCTTTAGCATCGCGAAGAGCTCGGGAATTGCCTTATCCATCCCTTGCATATTATAGTTTATCATGAAGCTTTTGTAGCTTGGTGGCAGTGATTGAAGAATTCTGTCAATGACACGATCATCCGGAAGATTAACTCCCAGTTGAATCAAGTGATTGTTATACCCAGACATTTTGAGTATATGCTCACTGACAGAACTATTCTCCTCCATCTTGCAGCTGTAGAACTTATTGGAGACTTCATATCTCTCAATCCGGGCATTTGCTTGAAATATTAACTTCAACTCCTGGAACATATCATATGCTCCATGACGTTCTAAACGTCGTTGAAGTACCGGTTCTAAGCCGTAAAGCATGGCACACTGAACTATCGAGTAGTCATCGGCTTTGCTCTGTCAGACATTCATAACATCTGGCTTTGCTCCTGCAGCGGGTTTGGCACCTAACGGTGCTTCCAGGATGTAATTCTTCTGTGCAGCAATGAGGATAATCCTCAAGTTACGGCCCCAGTCCGTGTAATTGCTACCATCATCTTTCAACTTTGCTTTCTCAAGGAACGCATTAAAATTCAACGGAACAACAACACGGGACATCTATCTACAACAACATAGACATGCAAAAATACTATCAGGTACTAAGTTCATGATAAATTAAAGTTCAATTAATCATATTGCTTAAGAACTCCCACTTAGACAGACATCCCTCTAATCATCTAAGTGATCACGTGATCCATATAAACTAAACCATGTCCGATCATCACGTGAAATGGAGTAGTTTTCAATGGTGAACATCACTATGTTGATCATATCTACTATATGATTCACGCTCGAACTTTCGGTCTCGGTGTTCCGAGGCCATATCTGCATATGCTAGGCTCGTCAACTTTAACCCGAGTATTCTGCGTGTGCAAAACTGGCTTGCACCCGTTATATGTGAACGTAGAGCTTATCACACCCGATCATCACGTGGTGTCTCGGCACGACGAACTGTAGCAATGGTGCATACTCAGGGAGAACACTTATACCTTGAAATTTAGTGAGAGATCATCTTATAATGCTACCGTCGATCTAAGAAAAATAAGATGCGTAAAAGATAAACATCACATGCAATCAATATAAGTGATATGATATGGCCATCATCATCTTGTGCTTGTGATCTCCATCTCCAAAGCACCGTCATGATCACCATCGTCACCGGCTTGACACCTTGATCTCCATCGAAGCATCGTTGTCGTCACGCCAACTATTGCCTCCACGACTATGGCTACCACTTAGTGATAAAGTGAAGAAATTACATGGCGATTGCATTTCATACAATAAAGCGACAACCATATGGCTCCTGCCAGTTGCCGATAACTGTGCTACAAAACATGATCATCTCATACAACAAAATTTTGTATCATGTCTTGACCATATCACATCACAACATGCCCCGCAAAAACAAGTTAGACGCCCTCTACTTTGTTGTTGCAAGTTTTACGTGGTTGCTATGGGCTGAGCAAGAACCGTTCTTACCTACGCATCAAAAACCACAACGCGGTATAGTGATTGCTTTTTGATCTTCAGAAAGAACCCTGTTCATTGGATCTGAACTAAAGCTGGAGAAACAGACAACCACAAGCCACATGTGTGCGAAGCACGTCGGTAGAACCAGTCTCGCGTAAGCGTACGCGTAATGTCGGTTTGGGCCGCTTCATCCAACAATGCCGCTGAATCAAGAATCAACTAGTGACGGCAAGCAATATATATACACCCATGCCCACAACTCCTTTGTGTTCTACTCGTGCATATCACATCTACGCATAAACCTGGCTCGGATGCCATTGTTGGGGAACGCAGTAATTTCAAAAAAAATCCTATGCACACGCAAGATCATGGTGATGCATAGCAACGAGAGGTGAGAGTGCCGTGCACGTACCCTCGTAGACCGTAAGCGGAAGCATTATGAGAACACGATTGATGTAGTCGTACGTCTTCACGATCCGACCAATCCAAGTACCGAACGCATGGCACCTCTGAGTTCAGCACACGTTCAGCTCGGCGACGTCCCACGAACTCCGGTCCAGCAGAGCTTCGAGGGGGAGTTCCATTAGCATGACGGGGTGATGACGGTGATGGTGATGCTACTGATGCAGGGCTTTGCCTAAGCACCACTACGATATGACCGAGGTGGATTATGGTGGAGGGGGGCACCGCAAACGGCTAAAAGATCAACTGATCAACTTGTGTCTCTATGGGGTGCCCCCTCCCCCGTATATAAAGGAGTGGAGGAGGGGAAGAGGCCGCCCTCCTAGGCGTGCCCCAAGGGGAGTCCTACTCCCACCGGGAGTAGGACTCCAACACCTCCAAGAGTAGGAGTAGGAGAGAGGGAAGGAGGAGAGAGGGGGCAGGAAAGGGGGGCGCCGCCCCCCTCCTTGTCCAATTCGGACTAGAGGGAGAGGGGCGCGCGGCCTGCCCTGGCCGCCCCTCCTCTTCCCCACTAAGGCCCAATAGGCCCATTACACTCCGCGGGGGGTTCCGGTAACCCCCTGGTACTCTGGTATTTGTCCAAACTTGCCTGGAACCCTTCCGAAGTCCAAACATAGTCATCCAATATATCGATCTTTATGTCTCGACCATTTTGAGACTCCTCGTCATGTCGGTGATCATATCCGGGACTCCGAACTACCTTCGGTACATCAAAACACATAAAATCATAATACCGATTGTCACCGAACGTTAAGCGGACCCTGCGGGTTTGAAAACTATGTAGACATAACCGAGACTCGTCTCCGGTCAATAACCAATAGCGGAACCTGGATGCTCATATTGGCTCCTACATATTCTACGAAGATTGAGGGAGTCCTGGATTAGGGGGTGTCCGGATAGCCGGACTATACCTTCGGCCGGACTCCTGGACTATGAGGATACAAGATTGAAGACTTTGTCCCGTGTCCGGAAGGGACTTTCCTTGGCGTGGAAGGCAAGCTTGGCGATACGGATATTCAGATCTCCTACCATTGTAACCGACTCTATGTAACCCTAACCCTCTCCGGTGTCTATATAAACCGGAGGGTTTTAGTCCGTAGGACAATATACACATCAACAATCATACCATAGGCTAGCTTCTAGGGTTTGGCCTCTTTGATCTCGTGGTAGATCTACTCTTGTACTACCCATATCATCAATATTAATCAAGCAGGACGTAGGGTTTTACCTCCATCGAGAGGGCCCGAACCTGGGTAAAACTTCGTGTTCCCTGCCTCCTGTTACCATCCGGCCTAGACGCACAGTTCGGGACCCCTACCCAAGATCCGCCGGTTTTGACACCGACATTGGTGCTTTCATTGAGAGTTCCTCTGTGTCGTCGCCGTCAGGCCCGATGGCTCCTACGATCATCAATAGCGATGCAGTCCAGGGTGAGACCTCCCTCCCCGGACAGATCTTCGTCTTTGGTGACTTCGCACTGCGGGCCAATTCACTTGGCCATCTGGAGCAGATCGAAAGCTACACCCCTGGCCGTCAGGTCAGATTTGGAAGTTTAAACTACACGGCTGACATCCGCGGGGACTTGATCTTCGACGGATTCGAGCCACTGCCGAGCGCGCCGCACTGTCACAACGAGCATGATCTAACTCTGCCGCCGAACAGTGCCCTGGAGGCCGCATCCGCACCGGCTCCGACCCTTAGTTCGGAGCCAACTGTGCCGATCGAGGATGGGCGGTTGGACGCCACCTCGGGGGCTGCGACCCAAACGGCAATTGAGCCGAACACCAGCCCCGTACTCTGCGAGACTCGTGACTCCAAGGAGCCGGACTCCTCTCCGGACTCCGAACCCTCCGCGCCCCTGCCAATCGAATCCGATTGGGCGCCGATCATGGAGTTCACTGCCGCAGACATCTTTTAGCACTCGCCTTTCGGCGATATCCTGAAGTCACTGAAGTCTCTCTGTTTATCAGGAGAGCCCTGGCCGGACTACGTTCAGCAAGGTTGGGGTACGGAAGATGAAGAAATTCAAAGCCCACCCACCACCCACTTTGTAGCCACTGTCGACGACTTAACCGACATGCTCGACTTCGACTCCGAAGACATCGACGGTATGGACGCCGATGAAGGAGATGATGAAGCACCAGCGCCTACCAGGCCCTGGAAAGCCACCTCATCATATGACATATACATGGTGGACACCCCAAAAGAAGGAGACAGCGATGGAACAGTGGAGGATGACCCCTCCAAGAAACAGCCTAAGCGTCGGCGTCAGCGGCGCCGCTCAAAATCCCGCCAAAACAAACAAGGCGATTCCAGCACGGGAGATAATAATACCCCGGAAAGTGCCGAAGAAAATCCCCTCCAGCAAGATGTAGCACAGGAGGATGGAGAAACTAGCCCTCATGAGGGAGCGGCTGACAGAGAGGTCGAGGACGATAATTATATGCCTCCCTCCGAAGACGAGGCAAGCCTCGACGACAACGAATTCGTCGTGCCAGAGGATCCCGTCGAACAAAAACGTTTTCAGCGCAGGCTTATGGCCATGGAAAGAAGCCTCAAGAAAAAACAGCAACAACTCAGAGCTGATCAAGATTTGCTGGTTGACAGATGGACTGAAGTCCTTGCGGCCGAAGAGCATAAACTCGAACGCCCCTCCAAGAGCTACCCAAAGCACATGTTGCTACCCCAATTAGAGGAGGAAACACTTGACGCGGCCGAACGGCCACCTCGTGGCCGCGATAGAGAGGCCTCCCGGCCCTCCACTCAAGCCGCACCCCGTACCAAGGTACGGGAATATGCGTCGTACTTATGAGACATGTTGGAGGACAAGGCAAGGGAAACACGATCGATCTACGAATCGCGTGGGCACCCCACGGCTCGAGACGGTAACCGTCACGCCGGCCACAAATTCGGGAGGGCCAAACACAGTAGACAAAGCTCATTGGAGCTACGTCATGATATCGCCCAGTAAAGAGACGCCGCACACCCACTATGCTTTACAGACGAAATAATGGATCATCAAATCCCCGAGGGTTTCAAACCCGTAAACATCGAATCATATGATAGCACAACAGATCCTGCGGTATGGATCGAGGATTATCTCCTCCATATCCATATGGCCCGTGGCGACGATTTTCACGCCATCAAATACCTCCCACTCAAGCTTAAAGGACCAGCGCGGCATTGGCTTAACAGCTTGCCAACAGGATCAATCAGTTGTTGGGAAGACCTGGAAGCCGCATTCCTCGACAATTTCTAGGGCACTTATGTGCGACCCCCAGACGCTGATGACCTAAGTCACGTAATTCAGCAGCCAGATGAATCGGCCAGGCAATTCTGGACATGGTTCCTAACAAAGAAAAATCAAATAGTCGACTGTCCGGATGCTGAGGCCCTAGCAGCCTTCAAGCATAATATCCGTGACGAGTGGCTGGCCCGGCACCTCGGACAGGAAAAGCCGAAATCTATGGCAGCACTCACGACACTCATGACTCGCTTTTGCGCGGGAGAAGACAGGTGGCTTGCTCGTAGCAACAATATGACCAAGAACCCTGGTAGTTCGGACACCAGGGACATTAGTGGCAGGTCGCGTCACAACAAGCAGAAGCGCCGCATTAACAGCGACAATGCTGAGGATACGGCAGTTAATGCCGGATTCAGAGGCTCTAAATCCGGTCAGCAGAAAAAGCCATTCAAAAGGAACCCTAGGGGCCCGTCCAGCTTAGACCGAATACTCGACCGCTTGTGCCAAATACATGGCACCCCCAAAAAGCCGGCCAATCACACCAACAGGGATTGTTGGGTGTTCAAGCAGGCAGGCAAGCTTAACGCCGACAATGAAGACAAGGGGCTGCATAGCGATGACGACGAGGAGCCCCGGCCGCCGAACAACAATGGACAGAAGGGTTTTCCCCCACAAGTGTGGACGGTGAACATGATATACACAACTCACGTCCCCAAAAGGGAGCGGAAGCGCGCGTTAAGGGACGTATACGTGGTAGAGCCAGTCGCCCCAAAGTTCAACCCATGGTCCTCCTGCCCGATCACCTTTGATCGAAGAGACCATCCCACTAGCATCCGTCACGGCGGATTTGCCGCATTGGTTCTAGACCCAATTATTGACGGATTTCAACTCACTAGAGTCCTTATGGACGGCGGCAGTAGCCTGAACCTGCTTTACCAAGATACAGTGCGGAAAATGGGCATAGATCCCTCGAGGATTAAGCCCACCAAAACGACCTTTAAAGGCGTAATACCAGGTGTAGAGGGCAGCTATACAGGCTCGGTCACACTTGAAGTGGTCTTTGGATCTCCGGATAATTTCCGAAGCGAGGAGTTGATCTTCGACATAGTCCCATTCCGCAGTGGCTATCACGCACTGCTCGGACGAACCGCATTCGCCAAGTTCAATGCGGTACCGCACTACGCATACCTTAAGCTCAAGATGCCAGGCCCTCAAGGAGTAATTACGGTCAACGGAAACACTGAACGCTCCCTCCGAACGGAGGAGCACATGGCGGCCCTTGCAGCGGAAGAACAAAACAACCTCTCCAGGCAGTTCTCCAGTCCGGCCATTAAACATCCGGACACCGTCAAGCGCGCCCGGAGTAACCCACAACAAGACCGCCTGGCACGTTCCGAGCAGGCGTAGCAATGCGGCCCCAACCCCAACCCTCGCAAAAAGGCGACGCCAATACTTCGTGTACATAACTACGCTCTAGAAATACCATGGGCATAGGGGGAGGGGCACCATCACGGCACGCCCAAAACACGGCTTAAACCGCACCAGGGACTGCTATTTTTTTAAACTTTCTCTTACTTTCAGGACTCTACTCTTTGGAAGGCATGTTCGGCAGTTCAATTGCCGCACAAACGATGCAAGAACCAGGGAAGCAGACAAGCCATGCCGCATCACGGAACTCCCAGGTGGTCTCTATCACGAGCAGTATACCTGTTTCGCATACTATTCCGCAGCTTGCCCCTGGAGCAGACATGTTAAATAGTCCAACTTTTTGTTTATCACATTACTTGTATCGTTCTGCGCTGGCCGTAGCTATTTTTAATAAACAATGCATAGCTTTTGTCTATTTTTGCATTACCTTTCTCTAAATAAATGTTCCTTAACGACATGTCGCACCCGTACAACTTGGTACGGCCAAAATACGTCAGGGGCTTTTAGCGCCCCTCAATATGGTGTGAGAAGTCTGAACACTTTCACAAGTGCGGCACCCCGAACTTATAGCATTATATGCATCGGCTCCGAATCATGTCTTGGATCAATAGTTGGGTTTGCCCGGCTCCTATGTTTTGGTGCCTTACGTTCTGCTATATCGGCTAAGGTAGCACTAGGAGAACCACTGTGATTGTGCCCCAGTTGAGCTGGGCCGAGCACCTCAGTGGAGAAAGCTAAAACTGACTGTCATGATGAAGCGTGAGCTGGTCACTGTTCGAGAGGTTTTTTTCAAGTCCCTAAAGACTTATGCCGCTTAGGGAGAGGAGTCGGCTCTGTCCAGCCAAGGCGTGGATAGCGCCCCGAACTCGGTCTTCCGAATACCAGGGGCTTCGCCGAAATTTAAAATTATAGAATCCTATGGCTAAGTGAGAGTGTTCACGCGTTATAGTCCGATTGCCTTGTTCGTTGGGCTGAGCGCCTCCCTCGAAGGACCCAAACATGGGAAAAAGAGCGCTCATGTCTATCCCCGAACACCCCAGCACTAGTGGCATGGGGGCAGAAGCCGACGACTCGCCATCTCTCAGAATTGATAAACAACCGCACAGAAGGTAATATTTTAAATTCAAACAGCATTGCTCCACGCGTATGAACGAGTTTTCAGCGCACAGGACAAAAACGAGCGAGTTTTACTCAAAAATTACATCCCTAGTACATTCATCCGCCACAAGGCGGGCACCCTTCAGAACATCCTTATAGTAATTTTCGGGCTTGCGATGCTCCTTCCCCGGCGGTGGCCCGTCCTTCACAAGCTTCTCAGCATCCAGCCTGCCCCAGTGCACCTTAGCACGGGCAAAGGCCCTATGGGCACCTTCAATACAGACGGAGCGCTTGATGACTTTGAGCCTTGGATAGGCCTCCACCAGCCGTCGCACCAGCCCGAAATAGCTCCCAGGCAGAGCCTCTTCAGGCCACAGCCGAACTAGGAGGCCCTTCATGGCCTGTTCGGCCGCCTTGTGGAGCTCGACCAGTTGCTTCAGCTGGTCGCTCAGGGGCACAGGGTGTCCGGCCTCAGCATACTGAGACCAGAACACCTTCTCTGTCGAGCTACCCTCCTCGGCTCGATAGAATACGGTGGCATCAGACACACTCCGGGGAAGATCTGTGAACGCTCCTGGAGAGCTCCGGATTCGGGTAAGTAACAAGTAACTCACGTCTATATGTTTGCTTTGCATAAAGAATGCCTTACCCGCCACTATCTTTTTCACCTAATCCAACTCCTGGAGGGTCTTCTGGGATTCGGTCTTGGCAGACTTGGCATTTTCAATAGCCACCGCGAGCTCGGACGCTCGCGTCTTCGAGTCAAGCTCCAAACTCTCATGTTTCTTCATGAGAACCTGGAGCTCTTGCCGCACCTTGCCAACCTCGGCTTCATACTTCTCCCGCTCGGTGCGCTCCACGGCCGCACTCTTCTCGGCCTTGAGCAGCGCTTCCTTAAGGGTCGCCACCTCAGACGTGGCCCCTACAATAGCCATGTTAATCCCGTCATTTCTTGCAATTGCACCTTTTTTATATATATTCAAACAAGGTATTTCTTACCTTCCTTCTCCTCGAGCTGCTTCTTGGCACGCCCGAGCTATTGCTCGGACTTCTCGAGGCTCTGCTTCAGCGTGTCCACTTCCGCAGTCAGTGCGGCGGACGCTAATAGAGAAGCATGCATACGCATATCGACTCCTTTTGTTAGACTCCTACGAATTCATTGATCCTCTATTCGGCTTTTCTTCCCGAACGCCCAACAGAGCATCAAGGGCTACTATTTATGCGGTAATATCATTTACACATTATTTACTTACCTCAAAGCCTGTCAAAAGGCTAGTACAAGCTTCGGTCAATCCGCTCTTGGCGGACTGAACCTTCTGGACCACCACACTCATAATAGTGCGGTGCTCCTCGTCGATGGAGGCGCCTTGGAGCGCCTCCAACATATTGTCCGACGCCTCCGGTTGGACGGGGGCCGCCGGCATGGTGGACTTGCTCCTCTTGGAAGGAGGTCCCTCACCGGACTCCGGAACCTTTGAAGGTTCCAGAGCGGTGTCCGGCCTAGAGCCGAACTTGGAGCCCTGGGGGGGTTCATCCCCTTTACTTCTGGAATCCGGGAGGTCGCCTTGCGGCGCCTCCAGGACCACCTCCTCCCTGCTTGGAACCTGTTGGGATAGCACCTCGGTGTCGTCCGTAGGGCGGGGGGAGGAAGCCGTCGGAAGCGAGTTCACATCCGACGAGTCCAGTGAGCCGCTCGACGACGCGTCGAGCCGGTCTTTGGGTGGGCTGCATAAACATATTTGACATAAGGGAAGCATGTGCAACAAATGAATACTATGAATTAGTCCGGTATCCGGATACTTATGATGTTGCCAGGGCCACTCCGCCGTCGTCGGCGTCGGTGGAGTAGTCCGGAGGAAGGGTTTTCCCCTTCTTGGACCCTCCGGCCTCCTCAAAGAGGGCGACCTTCCTTTTCTTCTCTCCTCCCGCTGGAGGGGGAGAGGTTTCTTCTTCTTCCTCCTCGTCTTCACGAGAGGAAGGCGCTTCGGGACCGTCGGATGATGAATCCGACACCTCCTAGCGCCGGGCACTCTTTCGAGTCCCCGTGGCCCTTTTCGTGGCCTTCTTCTCTGGCACCACATAGGGCGCTGGAACCAGCAGCTTCGCCAGGCGAGCGTCCGCTGGGCCTTCGGGAAAAGGAGCCGGACAGTTGATCTGTCCGGACGTCACCTGCCAATCCTGTCAAAGGTAAGGAAGCTTAGATCCCGCATGGATTCAAACTATGATAGCCTAATATCCCGTAAGATGAAAAATAACAGCTTACGCATGAGCGTGATGCTGCGTACTGAATCCGCGATCCTCGGTTGCGGATGCGGGAGCCTCGGCGCCCTTGAAAAGCATCCTCCAGGCATCTTCGTACGTCGTGTCGAAGAGCCTGTTTAGAGTTCGGTGCTATGCCGGGTCGAACTCCCACAGGTTGAAGGCCCGTCGTTGACACGGGAGGATCAGGCGGATGAGCATCACCTGGACTACATTGACAAGCTTGAGCTTCTTGTCCACCAGGGTTTGGATGCATGTTTGGAGTCCGGTCAGCTCTCCTTTTTTACCCCAAGACAGGCCCGTCTCCTTCCAGGAGGTGAGCCGCGTAGGGGGGCCGGATTGAAACTCAGGGGGTGCGACCCATTCGGCGTCGCGCGACTCGGTGACGTAAAACCACCATGATTGCCACCCCTTCAGGGTCTCCACAAGGGAGCCCTCGAGCCACAAGATGTTGGCCATCTTGCCCACCATGGCACCGCCGCACTCCGCCTGGCTGCCGCGCACCACCTTCGGCTTGACGTTGAAAGTCTTGAGCCATAGGCCGAAATGGGGGCGGATGCGGAGGAAAGCCTCGCACACGACGATAAACGCCGAGATGTTGAGGATGAATTTCGGGGCCAGATCGTGGAAATCCAGGCCGTAGTAGAACATGAGCCCCCGGACAAATGGATGCAGAGGGAAGCCCAGTCCACGGAGGAAATGGGGGAGGAATGCCACCCTCTCATGGGGCCTAGGGGTGGGGATGAGCTGCCCCTTTTCGGGAAGCCGGTGCGCGATGTCGCTAGACAGATATCCGGCCTTCCTCAGCTTTTTGATGTGTCCCTCCATGACGGAGGAGACCATCCACTTGCCTCCCGCTCCGGACATGACTGGAGAAGGTTGAGGTGGTAGTGCGGACTTGGGTGCTGGAGCTCGAGTGCGCAAGAATGGATAGGCAAAGGAGGAAGAAGGCGTGGGTGAAAAGGTGGATCCTTATCCCCTTATATGGGTGGACGCAACTGCAAGTCCCCATCAGCCTGGTAAAACTCGCTTATCTCCAAGCGCCGTAATCAAAGGCGCGGTTGGGTTACCCACGCCCGTATTGATGAGAATCCCGGAATAAGGGGACACGATCTTTACTTTGACAAGACGTGCCAAGGAAACCGCCTCGCATGACGCGCTGAGGTGGGATAATGAAACGACTCGGATAAAGGCTTGGTCGTGGTGTGTCACACTACGGAATACGTCAGCAGATTAGATTTGTGTAAATATTATTCTCTCTGTGGCAATATGTGGAAGACTTATTTTGCAGAGCCAGACACTATCTTTGTGTTTAAAATCTTCTATGAAGTACTTGGAGGAGGAACCCGCCTTGCAATGCCGAAGACAATTTGCGCGCCGGACTCATCGTCATTGAAGCCTGGTTCAGGGGCTACTGAGGGAGTCCTGGATTAGGGGGTGTCCAGATAGCCGGACTATACCTTCGGCCGGACTCCTGGACTATGAAGATACAAGATTGAAGACTTCGTCCCGTGTCCGGAAGGGACTTTCCTTGGCGTGGAAGGCAAGCTTGGCGATATGGATATTCAGATCTCCTACCATTGTAACCGACTCTATGTAACCCTAACCCTTTCCGGTGTCTATATAAACCGGAGGGTTTTAGTCCGTAGGACAACATACACATCAACAATCATACCATAGGCTAGCTTCTAGGGTTTGGCCTCTCTGATCTCGTGGTAGATCTACTCTTGTACTACCCATATCATCAATATTAATCAAGCAGGACGTAGGGTTTTACCTCCATCGAGAGGGCCCGAACCTGGGTAAAACTTCATGTTCCCTGCCTCCTGTTACCATCCGGCCTAGACACAGTTCGGGACCCCCTACCCGAGATCCGCCGGTTTTGACACCGACAAAGATCTTTATCGGTCAAACCGCATAACAACATATGGTGTTCCCTTTGTCATCGGTATGTTACTTGCCCGAGATTCGATCGTCGGTATCCTCATACCTAGTTCAATCTCGTTACTGGAAAGTCTCTCTACTCGTTCCGTAATACATCATCCCGCAACCAACTCATTAGTTGCATTGCTTGCAAGGCTTATAGTGATGTGCATTACCGAGAGGGCCTAGAGATACCTCTTTGACAATCAGAGTGACAAATCCTAATCTCGATCTATGCCAACCCAACAAGTATCTTCAGAGACACCTATAGAGCACCTTTATAATTACCCAGTTACGTTGTGACGTTTGGTAGCACACAAAGTGTTCCTCCGGTATTCGGGAGTTGCATAATCTTATAGTCATAGGAATATGTATAAGTCATGAATAAAGCAATAGCAACAAACTAAATGATCATCGTGCTAAGCTAACGGATGGGTCAAGTCAATCACATCATTCTCTAATGATGTGATCTTGTTAATCAAATGACAACTCATGTCTATGGTTAGGAAACATAACCATCATTGATTCAACGAGCTAGTCAAGTAGAGGCAAACTAGTGACACTCTGTTTGTCTATGTATTCATACATGTACTAAGTTTCCGGTTAATAAAATTCTAGCATGAATAATAAACATTTATCATGATATAAGGAAATATAAATAACAACTTTATTATTGCCTCAAGGGCATATTTCCTTCAGATTCATCATATAATCGAGTTAGTTTTGTTAGGGCTTGATCCCTAGCATCCACTATGTTCTTACATAGATGTTGCTATGACTTTGCCATGCTTAATGCTTGTCACTTTGGGCCTGGGTGCCATGATTTCAGATCTGAACCATTTATGTTATCACCATTATATCCATGTTCTAGATCCGATCTTGCAAGTTATATTCACCTACTACGTGTTATGATGCGGCAACCCCGGAGTGACAATAGCCGGGACCACTCCCAGTGATGACCGTAGTTTGAGGAGTTCATGTATTCACCGTGTGTTAATGCTTTGTTCGAGTTCCCTATTAAAAGGAGGCCTTAATATCCCTTAGTTTCCAATATGGACCCTGCTGCCACGGGAGGGTAGGACAAAAGATGTCATGCAAGTTCTTTCCATAAGCACGTATGACTATTTACGGAATACATGCCTACATTATATTGATGAACTGGAGCTAGTGTCGTATCGCCTAAGGTTATAACTGTCTCATGATGAATAACATCCAACAAGTCACCGATTATGACGCCCCCGATTTGACCATACACTAATCATACACGCAAACGTGTACGATCAAGATCAGGGACTCACGGGAAGATATCACAACACAACTCTACAAATAAAATAAGTCATACAAGCATCATATTACAAGCCAGGGGCCTCGAAGGCTCGAATACAAGAGCTCGATCATAGACGAGTCAGCGGAAGCAACAATATCTGAGTACAGACATAAGTTAAACAAGTTGCCTTAAGAAGGCTAACACAAACTGGGATACAGATCGAAAGAGGCGCAGGCCTCCTGCCTGGGATCCTCCTAAACTACTCCTGGTCGCCGTCAGCGGGCTACACGCAGTAGTAGGCACCTCCCGAGTAGTAGTATTCGTCACCAAAGGTGGCGTCTGGCTCCTGGGCTCCAACATCTGGTTGCGACAACCAGGTATAAGGGATAGGGGGAAAAGAGGGAGAAAGCAACCGTGAGTACTCATCCAAAGTACTCGCAAGCAAGGAGCTACACTACATATGTATGGATTGGTATCAACTGGAATAAGGCTATTATATGTGGACTGAACTGCAGAAAGCCAGGATAAGAGGGGATAGCTAGTCCTTTCGAAGACTACGCTTCTGGCAGCCTCGTCTTGCAGCATGTAGAAGAGAGTAGACTGAAGACCTCCAAGTAGCATCGTATAATATAATCCTAACCGATGATCCTCCCCTCGTCGCCCTGTTAGAGAGCGATCATCGGTTGTATCTGGCACTTGGAAGGGTGTGTTTTATTAAGTAGCCGGTTCTAGTTGTCATAAGGTCAAGGTACAACTCCAAGTCGTCCTGTTACCGAAGATCACGGCTATTCGAATAGATTAACTTCCCTGCAGGGGTGCACCACATAACCCAACACGCTCGATCCCATTTGGCCGGACACACTTTCCTGGGTCATGCCCGGCCTCGGAAGATCAACACGTCGCAGCCCTACCTAGGCACAACAGAGAGGTCAGCACGCCGGTCTAAATCCTATGGCGCAGGGGTCTGGGCCCATCGCCCTTTGCACACCTGCACGTTGCGAACGCGGCCGGAAGCAGAACTAGCCCCCTTAATACAAGAGCAGGCTTACAGTCCAATCCGGCGCGCGCCACTCAGTCGCTGACGTCACGAAGGCTTCGGCTGATACCACGATGTCGAGTGCCCATAACTGTCCCCGTGTAGATGGTTAGTGCATATAGGCCAGTAGCCAGACTCAGATCAAATACCAAGATCTCGTTAAACGTGTTAAGTATCCGCGAACATCGACCAGGGCCAGGCCCACCTCTCTCCTAGGTGGTCACAACCTGCCCTGTCGCTTCGCCAGAAAGGTCCACACAGAGGGCCGTTGGGACAAAGGTCCTTTCAGCCCCCAATCCGTGAATCACTCGCGGGTGCTCCACAAGCCGACCCGACTTTAGTCACCACATGTATCATGTATAAAGTATATAGTATATACCCGTGATCACCTCCCGAGTGATCACGGCCCGATAATATAGCATGGCAGACGGACAAGAATGTATGGCCACTGATGATAATCTAGCATCCTATACTAAGCATTAGGATTGCAGGTAAAGGTAACAACAGTAGTAGCAAGGACAGGCTATGCATCAGAATAGGATTAACGGAAAGCAGTAACATGCTACACTACTCTAATGCAAGCAGTAGAGAAAAGAGTAGGCGATATCTGGTGATCAAAGGGGGGGCTTGCCTGGTTGCTCTGGCAAGAGAGAGGGGTCGTCAACTCCGTAGTCGTACTGGGTAGCAGCGGCGTCGGTCTCGGTGTCTAGCGAGAGAAGAGGGGGAAGAAACAATAAATATAATGCAAACAAATGCATGACGATGCATGACATGACAAAGCGTGATGCTAGGTGTGCCCTAACGCGGTACGGGGTGGTACCGGTGAAGGGGGGGAACATCCGGGAAATTATTCCCGGTGTTTCGCGTTTTTGGGCAAAGGAGCCGGAGTGGGGGAAATCTGCATGTTCGATAGGTTAGGGATGCGTGGCAGACGAACGGGCTGCGTATACGGGTTCGTCTCATCGTTTTGAGCAACTTTCATGTACAAAGTTTTTCCATCAGAGTTATGGTTAATTTTCTATGATTTTCCAAAGTTTTAGGTATTTTCTGAAATTTCTGGATTTATTATATTTAGTTTAATCCGAATTGACCAAGTCAATTTGACTAGTCAAAAAGGCATGTGTGACCCATATGTCATAGACTATTTATCTAAACAATTAAATAAGTCTAATTTATTTAATGAGGGCCTACATGTCATCTACTACTAGACTAACTTAGCACTAATTAAAACCTAGTAATACTAATCTAAGCTAGGGCCGGCCACTAATGGGCATAGCCCAACCGGCCACACGCATGATGCACACATACACACACAGGGGCACACGGACATGGCCAACTGTACGCACACACACACTATGCAGAACACACTCACCCACACATAGCTCTGTTTTCTGCTAACAAAAGATAGCATTTTGTGATTTTCATCGAATTTAATCTATGCACTAAAAGGATTTGGTCCAATGGAAACATTTGAGCATTGTCAAGTGTACTACCCGCACATATTTATTTTAACTATGTTAGGCTTGATCTAGTTGCTGCTTTGAGGTTGTTTAGAGGGCCAGTCAGCATAATAGATGCAAAGCTGGCTACTGCTACAGTAACTGAACGTTACTGTAGCAGAGGAGCAGCAGCGGGCAGAGAAGCAGCAGCAGTGCAGCGGCGCGGCGATGCTAGAGGTGGGCGTGGCCGGGCGTGGGCTTGACCACCCACTCAATGCACACACACACTGCACGCACGCACTCACCACACACACAGCATGTCCGCACGCACATGGGGGCGCACCGCGCGAGCGGCAGAGGCGACGCGCGGGCAGAGCAGCCAGGGGGGCGCATAGGCGAGCGCGGCGCTACGGGGCCCTACGCGCGTGCTGAGCACGACTGCGAGCTCGGACGAGTGCATCGGCGAGCGTGGCCACGACGAGGAGCTCGACGGCGGCGCTGTGTCCGGACACCGTAGAAGCGGTGAGCTACGGGCGCAGCAATTTAAAGGAGCAAAAGGAAGAGGTGACGGAGCTCACCGAGCGGCTCAAGGTGGCCCGTGGAAGATTAGTAGCAGCAGAGTCGCCGGAGACGGAGGAGGATCGCTGGCGGCCGAAGCAAAGGGAACGGCTCGATCCGCGGCATAGCAGAGCTCTCCTGCTCGCGCTCGTGGTTGAGGACGATGTAGTCAAGACCGATGGAGACGATGGACAGGACGGCGAAGCGATGCGATGGCTGTGGCCGCGTGGACGACAGAGAACGGCGGCGACCGCGTCAGTCTCCTCACCAGAACGAAGGAGAGGGAGAGGAGAGAGGTGGATCTGGGGGAGGAGAGGCGCAAGTGGGGGGTGGGAAGGCGTCCCGAGGCGCGCTCGTGGCGGCCTTATCCCCTCCGCGGCGCGCTGTAGCGACGGAGCCGGCGAGGTGGTCCGGCGGGAACGGGCGCCCGGCTCGGGTCGAGGGAACAGGGGGATGAGAGAATTGACCGGGGGGAGTGGGCCATTAGGCCGGCTCGGGTGGGCCGAGGCCTAGAGGGCAGGAGGCTTTCTTTCCCCTTTTCTTTTTCTTTTAAAACTTTTCTAATTTCATTTAACAGCAGCCTTTTGCATTTTCTTTTGCACTAATTATCTTTTGCAAAAATGTGCCACTGGTGAAAAAAACTAGGGGCAGTGGTGCACTGCCACCATAAGCTTGGGATTTATTTGAATCCATTTGGAATTTTCATAAATGGAGTGGCATTTTAAAATGCTAGAATTGCACAGGATTAATTGCTACTGCTCATTTTAGCAACATAGTGATGTTCCTTTTCTTAACATCAAATTGTTTTGTAATATCTTCTAAATAATGAACATTTTTCCCGCAACCTTTTTTTACAACTTCAAATTTCACTTTGAATTGGAATAGAATTCATAGAAGGGATTTGAGTTAAGATATTACCCCTAACATGATTAAGCTTTGTAAATCAAGATGACTAGGCACTGATCATAAGGGATTACTATAGTGTGATGCTGGGTATGTTACACCGATCCAATGCCTACGAATTTATCTTATACTATTCTTGCTAAGTTACTACTGTTATCATCACTGTTACACTTGCTACAAAACTATTGCTATCACTGTTACCGTTACCGTTATTGTTGCTACTATTATCAAAACTATCATACTACTTTGCTACTTATCATTTTGCTGCAGATACTTAATCTCCAGGTGTGGTTGAATTGACAACTCAGCTGCTAATAGCTTCAAATATTCTTTGGCTCCCCTTGTGTTGAATCTATAAATTTGGGTTGAATACTCTACCCTCGAATACTGTGGTGATCTCCTATACTTGTGGGTTATCAGTCCCTAGTAAGCCCCTACTAGACTAGCTCGTTAACCAAAGATGGTTAAGTTTCCTAACCATAGACATGTGTTGTCATTTGATAAACGGGATCACATCATTAGGAGAATGATGTGATGGACAAGACCCATCCATTAGCTTACCATAATGATCGTTCAGTTTTATTGTTATAGCTTTCTTCATGTCATATACATATTCCTTTGACTATGAGATTACACAACTCCTGGATACCGGAGGAATGCCTTGTGTGCTATCAAACGTCACAACATAACTGGGTGATTATAAAGATGCTCTACAGGTATCTCCAAAGGTGTTTGTTGGGTTGGCATAGATCGAGATTAGGATTTGTCACTCTGAGTATCGGAGAGGTATCTCTGGGCCCTCTCGGTAATGCACATCATAATAAGCCTTGCAAGCAATATGACTAATGAGTTAGTTGCGGGACGATGCACTACGAAACGAGTAAAGAGACTTGCCGGTAAAAAGATTGAACTAGGTATGAAGATACGACGATCGAATCTCAGGCAAGTAACATACCGATGACAAAGGGAATAACATATGTTGTCATTACGGTACGACCGATAAAGATCGTCGTAGAATATGTGGGAACCAATATGAGCATCCAGGTTTCGATGTTGGTTATTGACCGGAGAAGTGTCTCGGTCATGTCTGCATAGTTCTCGAACCCGTAGGATCCGCACGCTTAACGTTCGATGACGATTTTGTATTATATGAGTTATGTGATTTGGTGACCGAATGCTGTTCAGAGTCCCGGATGATATCGCGGACATGACGAGGAATCTCAAAATGGTCGAGAGTTAAAGATTCATATATAGGACGATAGTATTCAGATACCGTAAGTGTTCCGGGGGTACCGGGTAAGTATCGGGTCACCGGAAGGGGTTCCGGGCACCCCCCCCCCCCGGCAAAGATATGGGCCTTATTGGGCCAAGGGCGGGACAGACCAGCCCCTAGTGGGCTGGTGCGCCCCCATATAGGCCGAATAGGAAGGGGAAGGAAAAGGGGGAAGAGAGAAGGAAGGGGAGGCAATTCGGCCTCCCCCTTCCTTCCCTCCTCTCTCCCCTTTCCTTCCCTCTCCGGAGAATATGGTAAGGGGGCGAATTGGACAAGGCCCCCAAGTAGGATTCCTCCTACTTGGGGCGCCAAATGGCTGTCCCCCTCCCCCTCCCACCAATATATACGTGGGGAGGGGGTGCCTAGAACACACAACAAACATTGTTAGCCGTGTGCGGCAACCCCTCCACAGTTTACGCATCCGGTCATATTCACGTAGTGCTTAGGCGAAGCCCTGCGCAGATCACTTCACCATCACCGTCACCACGCTGTCGTGCTGACGAAACTCTCCCTTGACACTTTGCTGGATCAAGAGTTCGAGGGACGTCATCGAGCTGAACATGTGCAGAACTCGGAGGTGCCGTACGTTCGGTACTTGATTGGTTGAATTGAGAAGACGTTCGACTACATCAACCATGTTAAACTAACGCTTCAGCTTTCGGTCTACGAGGGTACGTGAACACACTCTCCCCCTCTCGTTGCTATGCATCTTCTAGATAGACCTTGCGTGAGCGTAGGAAATTTTTGAAAGTGCATGCTACGTTTCCCAACACATTGGTGTTCTCGGGATTCCAACTCCCAATTTACACGAAAGGTAGAAGTATGTGTAAGTGGAAATCCATATTTGGAGGGAGGGGCTATTTTCACTAGATATCATAATAGTCGTATACAACAGATAAGTTTGGAACTTCTATGTGACTTGGAGGAAATGCATGCTAAAATTGATAGCTTGATGGAGTGGATAAAGTGTGATGATTAACTATGATGAAATTGTTGATGACATGGCAAATATGCATGACTTATTAATTTGGATGAGTTACATCAATAGAAAAAACATATATATAATAAAAAATGCAATTTTCGAACCACCTCGTTTTAGCAGTAGATCTGACCGACCAGTGCAACGCACGAATCCACTTCTCTTGCTATTTCCTTCTAATCCCCCACTTATCCTGCACATCTCTTTCCTTCTAATCTTCTGCTTATCCTGGTGATCTATTTCCTTCTAATCCCGCTTATCTCTTTCCTTCTAATCCCTCAGGTCTCGATTCTGTCTGTGACATTGTACGTGCTAATCCCGCTTCTTTTGCTACAACTTTTATAATGCTAACAAAAGATGGGAGAGATGACTCTTGAACCTAGGACCTTCAAGTTGAGGGCTTAATCCTACAACCAACTAGACTAAAGACCCAACTGCACATGAAAACAAAGTTATAATTTTTATGTACAACCATAGTTGTAAGTTTTTAAGTGCCGCAATCGGATTACGTACAAACATCATGGTAATTTTTTGACTCGGAGAAAAATATGTTTAAAGCATACCCCTCATAACTTTGTGTAAATAACATGGTAATTTACACACACAAAAACATGATAACTTACATACAAACACCGTATTAACCTTTACCAGGGGGCAAAAGAGTTGTTTGAAACATATCATGTTAAATTATGTGTAAATAACTTGGTACTATACGCATGCAGACCTGATACCTTATGTACAAACACCATGATAACTTTGACTCGGAGGAAACAAATTGTTGAAAGCTACCCCTCCCCTCCCCCCCTCCCCCCCCCCCTCGGCCCTCTTGATAATTTTTTGTGTGCAAATAATATAATATATGCACCATAGACCTGACAACTCACGCACAAACACTACAGTAACTTTTTCATCCAGAAAAAATTTGTAGAAAACATACTCATGTAACTTCTGTGTAAATAGCTTGCTAATTTACGCACCACAGAGCTAATAAACTCATATACAAACACTGTGGTAACTTTTTAACCCGTTATATATTTTTTGTTGAAAACAAATCACTGGTAACTTTTGTGTAAATAGTGTGGTAATATACGCACCACAGACCTGATAACTTATGTACAAACATCGCGATAACTTTTTATGTTTGAGGTGGGGGAGGGGTTATTGAAAATATACACTGACAAATTCTGTGTAAATAACACGATAAAAATAGGCACAACAGAGCTGATAACTCATTTGCAAATATCGTGATAACTTTTGACCTTGGAGAAAAATTGTTGAAACATACGCTGGTACCTTCTGTCTATATAGAATGGTTCTATACGCAAAACAGAGCTGATAACTCACATACAAACATAGCAGTAAATTTTTGACCCAAGATTTTTTGTTGTTGAAAAACACCTCCTGGTAACTCATGTGCTAATAATATGGTAATATGCGCACAACAAAGCTGATAACTTATTTAACCCAGGCATGATAACTTTTTAACCCAAAAAAGTCATCGAAACATATCAACACGGGATCTGGTTTCAAAGATTTCATCTGGACTGATTTTTGTGTGAAAATGGTTTTTGAATTGGACAAATGGTTCGAGCAACAAAACATTTGATTTTTTGAAATAAGGATAATTTACGACGTTATCAACGTTTTTGTTCTCAGTGTATGCATGCAGGTACATGTGGGGAGAAGGTTGGATGAATCATTTTTATGCCCCTCGTAATTTATATGTAAACAACATCATAGATTATGCACCACAAACATGATAACTTACATAGTACAAGCGTGGTAACTTTATACCCGAAAAATAGTCGTCGGAATATATCAACATGAGATCTAGTTTCGAAGGTCTCGCCACAATGATTTTTTTTATGTAACGGGTTTTCAGTCAGACCAACAATTTGAGCTACAGACCATTTTAAATTTTGAATTTCTATGAAATCTTTGCTGGCATCATCAATTTTTTATATATATGCATGCATGTTTAAACCACATGAGAGATAAAACGTGCATGCAAAAATACACAGCGAGATTGCATGCGAGGGAGTTTTCCTTCGAGCTCTTTGGATCGTTTGGACGAATGATCGGAAGTTATAGCTGTCCATATACAATAGGATGAATCATGTAACTAAAACTGAAAAAACGAAATACGTAGTGAGGTGGCATATATGTTCCTAAAAAAATGGCATATATGCAGTTAAGAGAAATAGGAGTCGTTGATTAATTATTGGCCGTATGATTTATAAGTACATAGGATTACAAAACTCATTGAGAGGTAATCGATTAAGCTACACCGAGCAAATCTTGTGTTAACAGCCAGTTTCAGATATTTCATTGTCCATCTTCTCCAATCATGCAACTTGTTGAAAATCTTTTAAAGTATTGTTTATAGAAAATATGTACTTGAAAGCGAGGATTGCCCGACCAGGAGCCTGAAACGCTAGATCATCTGCTGCGTGGATGTGTGTTGGCAAGGCAGGTATGGAGGATGATCCTAACGCAGTGAAATAGGCAAATATGGATACCAATAGGCAATAGCAGACACTGAGTTGGTATAATGATGGACAACTAAGGAGGACGTCTTTAGGGGCGTTGTACCCGCTTGAACGGCATGTACCGGCGTCTGCCATTTCCTTTCAATGTTATTGATGCGTCCGGCTTGGACGTGTCCTTAGAAAAAATATGTACTTGACATAAGATGAATAACAACTGAGACAGACTAAAAACCAACTTCTAGTACCTAACTCTCATAAACTCATTCTCTTTTCTCGCTGCAGCCAAAACGCGCCGAGAAAGAAAATCCTGTCGAGAAGGCCGCCGAACTCGAATTCGTCGGTGCCGCTCCTGCGTATACGCGGTGTTTTGCCCGGTGTGCGAGTACACACGCGGAGGGCCAGCCGAGTCGGTGGCGGCCGACTCTCCTCGGCAGGTTCCTCGGTTCCCACCTACCGTGATGGCATTTTCAAAAAAAAAATAAACCCTACCGTGATGGCCGCCGCTCCAATGATTCTTAAGAGAATTTCTTATTTGACTCTTTTTTAAATATTGCTTTCCTATTTGACCTAAAATAAATTTTTTTTCCCTATTTGACATCTAAAGTAATTTTCATTCCTTATATGACACTTCCGTCCATTTTAGGCAGTAACGAGGTTAAGTGTGACGTGAAAAGACCATTTTACCCCTAATGCATTATGTAACTATCTTGGATGTAGTTAAAAAGCAATCAGTTCACCTGTTTTAGGGATGTTCAACAGATGCTGGCATGCATATGTATTGTTTAATATTTTGTTTCTTAGGTAAATTGGTATGTGCGTGTAAAAGACGTACTGTATAATACATCTGTAAAACTTGTACTAGCATATCTATGATTACTTACTTTTTTGCGAATAAGTACAGTGCCGTATATTTTCCGGGCGAGATGCATGTAGTTTTGGATGAGACGTAGCTTGTAATACAGCCGAGTACTTTCCGGCGAAATTCACTACGAGCTAGCCGCGACTGATTACTTTCCGGCCGCCAATCGGAAGACTCGCGTACAAGTACGTAAGCAGCTGGATTGCACTAGATGCACTTGCACGTTCTGATTGCCACGGGACACGGGAGCTTGTCGCTCTCATTAATATCTTCATTGCCTTTTCTCACGGTATGTGACTGTGTAATACTGTGCTTCAGAACATGTACGTTTTGTACAGCTTTTACACACACGGACCAGATTACGTAAGATAAAATATTGAAGTATACATATACATGTGCAACATCCTTTGAACATCCCTAAAATATGGGTGAACTGATTGCTCTTTTACTTCATCCAAGATAGTTACAAAATACATTAGGGGCAAAATGGTCTTTTCACCTCACAGTTAACACAGTTAGTGTCTAAAATGTACAAAAGTATCATATAAGGAACAAAAATTACTTTAGGTGTCAAATAAGGAAGAAATTTTATTTTAGGTCAAATAGGGAAGCAAATTTTAAGAAAAAGCCAAATAAGAAATTCTCTCATGATTCTTTCATGTGGTCCATGTGCGCGCCTCAACGACCCTCCAATCTAGTACTACTAGTAGTCCGTTCAGACTAGTAGTACGATAACCAAAGCTGATTTTCTCGCAACAAAGACGTGGACAGCGTCAGGTAGTTTGAGACTTCGTTCCGACGTTTGATTTGTGTCGCCTTCATTTTGGGTGCGGCGCAATCTGAGCTCCCAAGGATCGATGCCCCCTAACTACTCGTACCAAATTCTTAATTGCCGCAAGGAAAAACATGTGCTCCACTCAACAGCACACATAAAACGATGGCGACGGGGAAATGAAAAGGAAAATATAAGACGGGTTTCTCTTTCCTTCTGCAGAGACTGTAATAAACAATTTAGAAAGGTAAGAGAGAGTGAAAAGACACCGTACGTAAGTACCTAAACGACTCTGTTAACGGTAACTAAGCAAGCACGGCATGTTAATCATGCATGGTGGCCTATATTAAGAGTCGTCCGGACGGGAACGTGGAGGACACTTCGCCTGCAGCCATCCAAGTACATTACTACGGCAATAGTCTGGTGCTTTGTATAGAAATACGAATAATCGTATGTAGACGTGCCCGGAAAGCAAGAAAAATTAGCAAAAACAAGAGCATGTATAGAATGGAGGAATATGTGGTAAAAAAACAAGACTTTGCTCCCTCTCGCGTCGCCTCCCCGCGGGCAGCTCGGGAGGGCTCGGCCGCCGCCGCCTAGTAACCCTCCGGCGCCATTCTCCCCCTCCGATGCTGCCGTCAACGCCGGGCAAAGCCCATGCGTGCGACGACGGCGGCGGCGGGTCTCTCCTCCCTCTCCCGGATCCACGCAGCGCGGGCGTCCTGATCCGTGGGGTGCGGCCCTCCCGACGGTGTGGCGGATCCCGGAGGCAGCGGGCTCGCGGCGGTGCACGGGCGCCCAGATCTATGGGTGTGGACTCCCGGCAGCGTGCGGGCTCCCGGCGGCGGCGGGATTAGTCGACGGCAGACTTGGGCGATGACGTCAGCCGTGCGGTGCCGGATCTCGCCACTCCGGCCATCGTGGAGGAACCTGGACCTAGGGCGGCGGCCCCGTTAGGCATGGTGACGGCGTCCTCGGCTTGCGACGTTCGCGGGGGGTGGATGGGCGGCGTCTTGACCGTGTGGGCGATGAGGTGCCAGTGGATCTCCTCCGCGCTGCAGGCTCTCTCCTGCTGCACTTGATGGCTTACGATCGCGGTCGTCGGCCTCGATGCGTTCGCAGGGGCTGGTAGAGGTGCCATCGGACCGGAGGAAACTTTGGATGACTCGTTCATCCCGACGGTGGCGATGACTAGGGTCGTCGTTCTCCTCCTTGCAGGCGCCATCGAGGTCCCTGCCCTCCACCCCGACCCCATGCCCAGGTGAAAACCCAAAATCTCCTTAGATTGGACGGCGGCGGCACAGCGTGTGTCGTACCCTTTTTGAAGGCGTCGCCTGGGGCGTTTGGGTGCTCGGTTAGAGGAACTACAGGCGGAGGGGATGGGACCAGTGGCAACAAGTGGTGTTCGCGATGGAGGAGCGGCGTGGCATCTGGCACGTCGACAACGGCGGGTCTTAGCGGCATTGAGCAACGGGGTCTCGCCGGTGGGCGTGTGATGATGGACGAGCGCAGGATGGTGGCGTTGTCTCGTATCGTGGTGGCATCGACGGCAGCTAGACCGGGCAAGGTAGATGCAGCAGTACAGCACTGAAGATGAATTGGTGGCAGGTGGTTGCGGCGGCCTCATACCCGGAAGGCGTCCTGGTTGAGGAGTGCGCCGTACTGGTGGGTGCCCAGGAGTCTTGATTGAGACCTCAGGTCCTAGATGTTAGGTTTGGTTGTGAGGTCTGTTTGGTAGTAGGCACAGACTATCAGCATCACTTCATCAATTGGATAGGAATAGCGACAGATGTTGCCTAGACGGTGGCTTTAGTCTTATTATTGTATAACTTTGTAAAATCTTATGTAAATAATTAATGAAGTGCATGGATGCATCGTCCAGATGTAGAGACCGGGAATCCTCCTCCATTTAAAAAAAATATGGTAAAAAAACTGTTCAGGGCCTCAAGAGCAATTCCTTTCGAAACAAAATCTAGAAAAATTGGCAGTCAAACCAACTTTAAGTATAGTGTACCCGCAAGAAAAAAGACAGTAGAGTGAAATTTAAATTTTACCTCTTAAGATGCAATTTATGATGTACTACACTTCAGTGAATCATACCTTTTACCCTCAAAATTTGAAACATAGCTTGAGAAAAAAAATGTCATATTTTTTATCAATAGCAATAATGGGCTAGACTTAATTAAAGCCCATTTACATTATGTACTAGTCAGTGCCAATTTTATCATTTTTTCTTGACTTATTATGTTGTCACTTTTAATTGGCACTTTTGTGACGTGTTAGCTTTTGCAGTATCTATGTTATTTCATTTTATTTTGAAACTTCAAAGGCATCTAAAGCTGTTTTTTTTAAATAAACATGTACTTTATTTATTAGAAATAATTGTTACATCGTCAATAAGTAAATGTACAATGTCCCTCACAGGCTCTTCAAACCAGCCAGTAGTAACTGAAAATTTCGCTAGCCTAGCAATTTCATGAGCCACCTTATTTGCTTCCCTATTACAATGTTCAAATCTAACAAGCGGAAAATCACAAACTATGAAATAGCAATCATCGAACACTGCCGCTGCCGCTCCCGCCGAATGTCCTCCATTTTCCATTATTTCAATCAGCTCCATATTGTGAGAATTAACGACAAGACGATTACAACCTGCCTTTTGTGCAAGAAATAGGCCGAATCTAAGAGCCAAAGCTTCTGCTGTTAATACGTCAGCACACCACTCAATCCTCCAGTTTCCACCAACAATGAATCTTTCATTATCATCTCTCAGAACAGCTCCAGTTGTGTCCCTAAGTAAATCATGGTCATAAGAGGCATCAACATTAAGCTTGACAAAACCCATAGGAGGTCTTGTCCATCCTCCTGATTTAGTAGTTTTCTTAGGGGAGTGTGCATTAACATAGTTAGCCGTTATAGTCCGGGCACCCATGGAAATTTGGTTTGCATCTTGAAACTTTCCTTCATGAACCAGTTTGCGTCTATCACACCATAAGTATCAGGCTGTAACAGCGATCAGTTCACGTTCTTTTGGAGAACCCATTATCGCTAATTCTTGTTCTGGCATAAGTAGTAAGAATTCCAAAACCGCCTCTCCCGCATGATCAGTAGCACAAGCTTTATTGATCACATTATGTAGTCCTAACTTGCCCCATATCTCTTTTGCCTTTTGACACATGAATAAAATGTGTTTCGTATCTTCTGCCCCCTTCGAGCATGATGGGCAATTGTGCGATACTTTCATGTGCCTATTCGCAAGTGTAACATGGCATGAGAGGGTTCCATGCAAGGTACGCTAGATGAAAATTTTAACCTTTGCCGGACAAGATAATTTCCAAACCTTACCCCAAATAGGATTAGCCTTGATTCTTCCCATACCATCAGCATGTTGCAATTTTGTTCCATGTTGCTTGTTCCATTCCTCCAAATAAGCTGACCGTACAGTGAAAACACCATTTTTTGTATAACTCCAAGCAATGAAATCCGACATATTATGCATCGGGAGGGGAATTGCGAGCACCCTTTGAGCATCAATTGGCCACAACGTTTGATTCACCAAATCTTCATCCCAAGAATTCGTTACTGGATCAATGAGATCAGAAACCCTTGACAGAAGGTGCCCCCTTCTCGGAGTAAGGACCCTCCTATTCGCACAGTTCGGGATCCATGCATCTATCCAAATATCAATATTTTGTCCATTTCCAACCCGCCAGATATAACCATTTTTTAAGCGAGTTTACTCCCGCCATAATACTTTGCCAAGTAAAAGAGGAGCCCTTTCTTCGTTTTGCATTCATTAAATTCCCTTCCGAGAAATATTTAGCCCTCAAGATCGATGCACATAAGGACTCGGGATTATCAATCAGGCGCCATGCCTGTTTGGCTAACAAAGCCAGGTTGAAACAATGTATATCTCTAAAACCCATACCTCCTTGATTTTTTGGTACACACATCTTCCACTATGCCATCCAATGCATTCTCTTCTTATTGTCCTCGTCACCCCACCAAAATTGCGACATCGCGTCAATAATTCTTTTACATTTTTTAGGAATTTTAAAGACGGACATGGCGTAAGCTGGGATAGCTTGTACAACAGATTTGAGCAATATTTCCTTTCCTCCAGCAGATAACAAATTTTCTTTCCATCCACTTATTTTCATGATGATTCGATCGATCAGGAATTGGAAACAATCACTTTTGTCCATACCCACGCATTAGCAGGTAAACCCAAATATTTATCATTAAGTGCTTCAGTCATAATATTCAGAATTGTACAAATTTGCGCTTTACCTTCCACCTTTGTATTGGGACTAAAGAAAATACTGGACTTTTCAACACTAACCATTTGCCCCGAGGAGGCACTATATAGATCCAAAACTGATTTCAAAGCCTCCACATTCATAGCATTTGCTTTCATAAGGATCAGAGAATCATCTGCAAAGAGAAGGTTCGAAACCGATGGTGCGTCTCTACTGACATTTATTCCAGAAATATTTCCATTCTCCTCCGCTTTTGCCAAAAGGGCAGTCAGTCCCTCCGTACATAATAAGAATAAGTATGGAGATAGAGGATCTCCTTGCCTCAATCCTTTAGTGGGTTTCAAACTCTTAGTTTCTTCCGTATTAAAACGAACACGGTATTCCACAGAGGATACACATTGCGTAATAAGATTCACCCAGTTCTCTTGGAAGCCTAGTTTGAGCATAATTTCCTTCAGAAAAGACCACTCTACCCTGTCATACGCTTTGTGCATGTCCAATTCGATTGCACATAGGCCCTCTTTACCATTCTTTTTCTCTCAATTGTATGGAAGCATTCATATGCCACTAGAATATTATCAGTAATCATACGTCCGGGCACTAACGCACTCTGGGTCATGCTAATGATTTCTGAAAGGATTATCTGTTGGGGAACGCAGTAATTTCAAAAAAATCCTACGCACACGCAAGATCCATCTAGGTGATGCATAGCAATGAGAGGGGAGAGTGTTGTCCACGTACCCTCATAGTCCGTAAGCAGAAGCGTTATGACAACGCGGTTGATGTAGTCGTACGTCTTCACGATCCGACTGATCCTAGCACCGAAGGTACGGCACCTCCGCGATCTGCACACGTTCAGCTCGGTGATGTCCCACAACCTCTAGATCCAGCTGAGGTCGAGGGAGAGTTTCATCAGCACGACGACATGATGACGGTGATAATGAAGTTATCGACGCAGGGCTTTGCCTAAGCTCTACAACGATATGACCGAGGTGGAAATCTATGGAGGGGGGCACCGCACACGGCTAAACAATCAACTTGTGTGTCTATGGGGTGCCCCCTCCCCATATATAAAGGAGTGGAGGAGGGGAGGGCCGGCCCTCTCATGGCGCGTCCAAGGGGGGAGTCCTACTCCCGGTGGGAGTAGGATTCCCCCTTCCCTAGTTGGAGTAGGAGAGGAAGGAAGGGGGAGAGAGAGGGAAGGAAAGGGGGGCCGGCCCCCCACACAATTCGGATTGGGATTGGGGGCGCGCCCTCCACCTTGGCCTCCTCCTCCTCTCTCCCACTAAGGCCCAATAAGGCAAATACACTCCCCGGGGGGTTCCGGTAACCCCCCCGGTACTCCAGTAAATGCCCGAACTCACCGGGAACCATTCCGATGTCCAAACATAGCCTTCCAATATATCGATCTTTATGTCTCGACCGTTTTGAGACTCCTCGTCATGTCCGTGATCATATCCGGAACTCCGAACTACCTTCGGTACATCAAAACACATAAACTCATAATACTGATTGCCACCCAACGTTAAGCGTGCGGACCATACGGGTTTGAGAACTATGTAGACATGACCGAGACTCACTTCCGGTCACTAACCAATAGCGGAACCTGGATGCTCATATTGGTTCCTACATATTCTACAAAGATCTTTATCGGTCAAACCGCATAACAACATACGTTGTTCCCTTTGTCATCGGTATGTTACTTGCCCGAGATTCGATCATCGGTATCTCAATACCTAGTTCATGAAGGAAATATGCCCTAGAGGAAATAATAATGTTATTATTTTATTTCCTTATATCATGATAAATGTTTATTATTCATGCTAGAATTGTATTATCCGGAAACATAATACTTGTGTGAATACATAGACAAGCTAAACGTCACTAGTATGCCTCTACTTGACTAGCTCGTTAATCAAAGATGGTTATGTTTCCTAACCATAGACATGTGTTGTCATTTGATCAACAGGATCACATTATTAGAAGAATAATGTGATTGACATGACCCATTCCATTAGCTTAGCACCCGATCGTTTAGTATGTTGCTATTGCTTTCTTCATGACTTATACATGTTCCTATGACTATGAGATTATGCAACTCCCGTTTGCCGGAGGAACACTTTGTGTGCTACCAAACATCACAACGTAACTGGGTGATTATAAAGGAGCTCTACAGGTGTCTCCAAAGGTAAATGTTGGGTTGGCGTATTTCAAGATTAGGATTTGTCACTCCGATTGTCGGAGAGGTATCTCTGGGCCCTCTCGGTAATGCACATCACATAAGCCTTGCAAGCATTACAACTAATGAGTTGGTTGCGAGATGATGTATTACAAAACGAGTAAAGAGACTTGCCGGTAACGAGATTGAACTAGGTATTGAGATACCGACGATCGAATCTCGGGCAAGTAACATACCGATGACAAAGGGAACAACGTATGTTGTTATGCGGTCTGACTGATAAAGATCTTCATAGAAGATGTGGGAGCCAATATGAGCATCCAGGTTCCGCTATTGGTTATTGACCGGAGACATGTCTCGGTCATGTCTACATTGTTCTCGAACCCATAGGGTCCGCACGCTTAAGGTTTCGATGACAGTTATATTATGAGTTTATGAGTTTTGATGTACCGAAGTTAGTTCGGAGTCCCGGATGTGATCACGGACATAACGAGGAGTCTTAAAATGGTCGAGACATAAAGATTGATATATTGGACGGCTATATTCGGACACTGGAAGTGTTCCGGGTGATTTCGGAGAAAACCGGAGTACCGGAGGGTTACTGGAAACCCCCCGGGAGAAGTAATGGGCCATATGGGCCTTAGTGGAGAGAGAGAAGGGCGCCAGGGTGGGCCGCGCGCCTCCTCCCCCTTGGTCCGAATTGGACTAGGAGAGGGGGGGCGGCGCCCCCCTTTCCTTCTCCCTCCCCACTTCTTTCCCCCTCCTAGTAGGAGTCCTACTCCTACTAGGAGGAGGACTCCTCCTTAGCGCGCCTATAGGGCTGGCCGGCCTCCTCCCCTTGCTCCTTTATATATGGGGGCAGGGGGCACCCCTAGACACACAAGTTGATCCACGTGATCGTTTTCTTAGCCGTGTGCGGTGCCCCCTTCCACCATAATCCTCGATAATATTGTAGCGGTGCTTAGGCGAAGCTCTGCGACGGTAGAACATCAAAATCGTCACCACGCCGTCATGCTGACAGAACTCTTCCCCGACGCTTTGCTGGATCAGAGTCTGGGGATCGTCATCGAGCTGAACGTGTGCTAAAACTCGGAGGTGCCGTAGTTTCGGTGCTTGATCGGTCGGGCCGTGAAGACGTACGACTACATCAACCGTGTTGTGCTAACGCTTCCGCTGTTGGTCTACAAGGGTACATAGATCACTCACACTCTTCCCTCGTTGCTATGCATCACCGTGATCTTGCGTATGCGTAGGAATTTTTTTGAAATTACTCCGTTCCCCAACAGTGGTATCAGAGCCTAGGTTTTATGTGTTGATGTTATATGCACAAGTAGAACACAAGTGAGTTGTGGGCGATATAAGTCATACTGCTTACCAGCATGTCATACTTTGGTTCGGCGGTATTGTTGGACGAAGCGGCCCGGACCGACATTACGCGTACGCTTACGCGAGACCAGTTCTCCCGACGTGCTTTGCAAAAAGGTGGCTAGCGGGTGTCAGTTTCTCCAACTTTAGTTGAACCGAGTGTGGCTACGCCCGGTCCTTGCGAAGGTTAAAACAGCACCAACTTGACAAACTATCGTTGTGGTTTTGATGCGTAGGTAAGATTGGTTCTTGCTTAAGCCCGTAGCAGCCACGTAAAACTTGCAACAACAAAGTAGAGGACGTCTAACTTGTTTTTGCAGGGCATGTTGTGATGTGATATGGTCAAGACATGATGCTAAATTTTATTGTATGAGATGATCATGTTTTGTAACCGAGTTATCGGCAACTGGCAGGAGCCATATGGTTGTCGCTTTATTGTATGCAATGCAACTGCGCTGTAATGCTTTACTTTATCACTAAGCGGTAGCGATAGTCGTGGAAGCATAAGATTGCCGAGACGACAACGATGCTACAATGGTGATCAAGGTGTCGCGCCGGTGACGATGGTGATCATGATGGTACTTCGGAGATGGAGATCACAAGTACAAGAAGATGATGGGCATATCATATCACTTATATTGATTGCATGTGATGTTTATCTTTTATGCATCTTATCTTGCTTTGATTGACGGTAGCATTATAAGATGATCTCTCACTAATTATCAAGAAGTGTTCTCCCTGAGTATGCACCGTTGCGAAAGTTCTTCGTGCTAAGACACCACGTGATGATCGGGTGTGATAGGCTCTACGTTCAAATACAACGGGTGCAAAACAGTTGCACACGCAGAATACTCAGGTTATACTTGACGAGCCAAGCATATACAGATATGACCTCGGAACACAGAGACCGAAAGGTCGAGCGTGAATCATATAGTAGATATGATCAACATAGTGATGTTCACCAATGAAACTACTCCATCTCACGTGATGATCGGACATGGTTTAGTTGATTTGGATCACGTAATCACTTAGAGGATTAGAGGGATGTCTATCTAAGTGGGAGTTCTTTAAATATGATTAATTGAACCTAAATTTATCATGAACTTAGTACCTGATAGTATCTTGCTTGTTTATGTTTGATTGTAGATAGATGGGCCGTGTTGTTGTTCCGTTGAATTTTAATGCGTTCCTTGAGAAAGCAAAGTTGAAAGATGATGGTAGCAATTACATGGACTGGGTCCGTAACTTGAGGATTATCCTCATTGCTGCACAGAAGAATTACGTCCTGGAAGGACCGCTGGGTGCCAGGCCTGCTGCTGGAGCAACACCAGATGTTATGAATGTCTGGCAGAGCAAAGATGATGACTACTCGATAGTTCAGTGTGCCATGCTTTATGGCTTAGAATCGGGACTTCAACGACGTTTTGAACGTCATGGAGCATATGAGATGTTCCAGGAGTTGAAGTTAATATTTCAAGCAAATGCCCGGATTGAGAGATATGAAGTCTCCAATAAGTTTTATAGCTGCAAGATGGAGGAGAACAGTTCTGTCAGTGAGCATATACTCAAAATGTCTGGGTATAATAATCACTTGATTCAATTGGGAGTTAATCTTCCAGATGATTGCGTCATTGACAGAATTCTCCAATCACTGCCACCAAGCTACAAGAGCTTCGTGATGAACTATAATATGCAAGGGATGAATAAGACTATTCCCGAGCTCTTCACAATGCTGAAAGCTGCCGAGGTAGAAATCAAGAAGGAGCATCAAGTGTTGATGGTCAACAAGACCACTAGTTTCAAGAAAAAGAGCAAAGGAAAGAAGAAGGGGAACTTCAAAAAGAACAGCAAGCAAGTTGCTACTCAAGAGAAGAAACCCAAACCTGGACCTAAGCCTGAAACTGAGTGCTTCTACTGCAAGCAGACTGGTCACTGGAAGCGGAACTGCCCCAAGTATTTGGCGGATAAGAAGGATGGCAAGGTGAAAAAAGGTATATGTGATATACATGTTATTGATGTGTACCTTACTAGAGCTCGCAGTAGCACCTGGGTATTTGATACTGGTTATGTTGCTAATATTTGCAACTTGAAACAGGGACTACGGATTAAGCGAAGATTGGCTAAGGACGAGGTGACGATGCGCGTGGGAAATGGTTCCAAAGTCGATGTGATCGCGGTCGGCACGCTACCTCTACATCTACCTTCGGGATTAGTATTAGACCTAAATAATTGTTATTTGGTGCCAGCGTTAAGCATGAACATTATATCTGGATCTTGTTTGATGTGAAACGGTTATTCATTTAAATCGGAGAATAATGGTTGTTCTATTTATATGAGTAATATCTTTTATGGTCATGCACCCTTAAAGAGTGGTCTATTCTTATTAAATCTCGATAGTAGTAACACACATATTCATAATGTTGAAGCTAAAAGATGCAGAGTTGATAATGATAGTGCAACTTATTTGTGGCACTGCCGTTTGGGTCATATCGGTGTAAAGCGCATGAAGAAACTCCATACTGGTGGACTTTTGGAACCACTTGATTATGATTCACTTGGTACTTGCGAACCGTGCCTTATGGGTAAGATGACAAAAACACCATTCTCCGGTACTATGGAGAGAGCAACAGATTTGTTGGAAATCATACATACAGATGTATGTGGTCCGATGAATGTTGAGGCTCGTGGCGGATATCGTTATTTTCTCACCTTCACAGATGACTTAAGCAGATATGAGTATATTTACTTAATGAAACATAAGTCTGAAACATTTGAAAAGTTCAAAGAATTTCAGAGTGAAGTTGAAAATCATCGTAATAAGAAAATAAAATTCCTACGATCTGATCTTGGAGGAGAATATTTGAGTTACGAGTTTGGTGTACATTTGAAATAATGCGGAATAGTTTCGCAACTCACGCCACCAGGAACACCACAGCATAATGGTGTGTCCGAACGTCGAAATCGTACTTTACTAGATATGGTGCGATCTATGATGTCTCTTACTGATTTACCGCTATCGTTTTGGGGATATGCTCTAGAGACGGCCGCATTCACGTTAAATAGGGCACCATCAAAATCCGTTGAGACGATGTCTTATGAACTGTGGTTTGGCAAGAAACCAAAGTTGTCGTTCCTGAAAGTTTGGGGCTGCGATGCTTATGTGAAAAAGCCTCAACCTGATAAGCTCGAACCCAAATCGGAGAAATGTGTCTTCATAGGATATCCAAAGGAAACTATTGGATACACCTTCTATCACAGATCCGAAGGCAAGACTTTTGTTGCTAAATTCGGAAACTTTCTGGAGAAGGAGTTTCTCTCGAAAGAAGTGAGTGGGAGGAAAGTAGAACTTGACGAGGTAACTGTACCTGCTCCCTTATTGGAAAGTAGTACATCACAGAAACCAGTTTCTGTGAAACCTACACCAATTAGTGAGGAAGCTAATGATGATGATCATGAAACTTCAGAACAAGATACTACTGAACCTCGTAGATCAACCAGAGTAAGAGCCGCACCAGAGTGGTACGGTAATCCTGTTCTGGAAGTCATGCTACTAGATCATGATGAACCTACGAACTATGAAGAAGCGATGGTGAGCCCAGATTCCGCAAAATGGCTTGAAGCCATGAAATCTGAGATGGGATCCATGTATGAGAACAAAGTATGGACTTTGGTTGACTTGCCCAATGATCGGCAAGCAATTGAGAATAAATGGATCTTCAAGAAGAAGACTGACGCTGACGGTAATATTACTGTCTACAAAGCTCGACTTATCGCAAAAGGTTTTCGACAAGTTCAAGGGATTGACTACGATGAGACCTTCTCACCCGTAGCGATGCTTAAGTCTATCCGAATCATGTTAGCAATTGCCGCATTTTATAATTATGAAATTTGGCAAATGGATGTCAAAACTGTATTCCTGAATGGTTTTCTGGAAGAAGAGTTGTATATGATGCAACCGGAAGGTTTTGTCGATCCAAAGGGAGCTAACAAAGTGTGCAAGCTCCAGCGATCCATTTATGGACTGGTGCAATCTTCTCGGAGTTGGAATAAACGCTTTGATAGTGTGATCAAAGCATTTGGTTTTGTACAGACTTTTGGAGAAGCCTGTATTTACAAGAAAGTGAGTGGGAGCTCTGTAGCATTTCTGATATTATATGTAGATGACATATTACTAATCAGAAATGATATAGAATTTCTGAATAGCATAAAGGGATACTTGAATAAGAGTTTTTCAATGAAAGACCTCGGTGAAGCTGCATACATATTGGGCATTAAAATCTATAGAGATAGATCAAGACGCTTAATTGGACTTTCACAAAGCACATACCTTGACAAAATTTTGAAGAAGTTCAAAATGGATCAAGCAAAGAAAGGATTCTTGCCTGTGTTACAAGGTGTGAAATTGAGTAAGACTCAATGCCTGACCAATGCAGAAGATAGAAAAAAATGAAAGATGTTCCCTATGCTTCAGCCATAGGCTCTATCATGTATGCAATGCTGTGTACAAGACCTGATGTGTGTCTTGCTATTAGTCTAGCAGGGAGGTACCAAAGTAATCCAGGAGTGGATCACTGGACAACGATCAAGAACATCCTGAAATACCTGAAAAGGACTAAGGATATGTTTCTCATATATGGAGGTGACAAAGAGCTCATCGTAAATGGTTACGTTGATGCAAGCTTTAACACTGATCCGGACGATTCTAAATCACAAACCGGATACGTGTTTACATTAAACGGTGGAGCTGTCAGTTGGTGCAGTTCTAAACAAAGCGTTGTGGCGGGATCTACATGTGAAGCAGAGTACATAGCTGCTTCGGAAGCAGCAAACGAAGGAGTCTGGATGAAGGAGTTCATATCCGATCTAGGTGTCATACCTAGTGCATCAGGTCCAATGAAAATCTTTTGTGACAATACTGGTGCAATTGCCTTGGCAAAGGAATCCAGATTTCACAAGAGAACCAAGCGCATCAAGAGACGCTTCAATTCCATCCGGGATCTAGTCCAGGTGGGAGACATAGAGATTTGCAAGATACATACAGATCTGAATGTTGCAAACCCGTTGACTAAGCCTCTTCCACGAGCAAAACATGATCAGCACCAAAGCTCCATGGGTGTTAGAATCATTACTGTGTAATCTAGATTATTGACTTTAGTGCAAGTGGGAGACTGAAGGAAATATGCCCTAGAGGCAATAATAATGTTATTATTTTATTTCCTTATATCATGATAAATGTTTATTATTCATGCTAGAATTGTATTATCCGGAAACATAATACTTGTGTGAATACATAGACAAGCTAAACGTCACTAGTATGCCTCTACTTGACTAGCTCGTTAATCAAAGATGGTTATGTTTCCTAACCATAGACATGTGTTGTCATTTGATCAACAGGATCACATTATTAGAAGAATAATGTGATTGACATGACCCATTCCATTAGCTTAGCACCCGATCGTTTAGTATGTTGCTATTGCTTTCTTCATGACTTATACATGTTCCTATGACTATGAGATTATGCAACTCCCGTTTGCCGGAGGAACACTTTGTGTGCTACCAAACGTCACAACGTAACTGGGTGATTATAAAGGAGCTCTACAGGTGTCTCCAAAGGTAAATGTTGGGTTGGCGTATTTCAAGATTAGGATTTGTCACTCTGATTGTCGGAGAGGTATCTCTGGGCCCTCTCGGTAATGCACATCACATAAGCCTTGCAAGCATTGCGACTAATGAGTTGGTTGCGAGATGATGTATTACAAAAGGAGTAAAGAGACTTGCCGGTAACGAGATTGAACTAGGTATTGAGATACCGACGATCGAATCTCGGGCAAGTAACATACCGATGACAAAGGGAACAACGTATGTTATTATGCGGTCAGACCGATAAAGATCTTCGTAGAATATGTGGGAGCCAATATGAGCATCCAAGTTCCGCTATTGGTTATTTACCGGAGACATGTCTCGGTCATGTCTACATTGTTCTCGAACCCGTAGGGTCCGCACGCTTAAGGTTTCGATGACAGTTATATTATGAGTTTATGAGTTTTGATGTACCGAAGTTAGTTCGGAGTCCCGGATGTGATCACGGACATAACGAGGAGTCTCGAAATGGTTGAGACATAAATATTGATATATTGGACGGCTATATTCAGACACCGGAAGTGTTCCGAGTGATTTCGGAGAAAACCGGAGTACCGGAGGGTTACCGGAAACCCCCCGGGAGAAGTAATGGGCCATATGGGCCTTAGTGGAGAGAGAGAAGGGCGCCAGGGTGGACCGCGCACCTCCTCCCCCCTTGGTCCGAATTGGACTAGGAGAGGGGGGGTGGCGCCCCCCTTTCCTTCTCCCTCCCCACTTCTTTCCCCCTCCTAGTAGGAGTCCTACTCCTACTAGGAGGAGGACTCCTCCTTGGCGCGCCTATAGGGCCGGCCGGCCTCCTCCCCTTGCTCCTTTATATACGGGGGCAGGGGGCACCCTTAGACACACAAGTTGATCCACGTGATCGTTTTCTTAGCCGTGTGCGGTACCCCCTTCCATCATAATCCTCGATAATATTGTAGCGGTGCTTAGGCGAAGCTCTGCGACGGTAGAACATCAAGATCGTCACCACGCCGTCGTGCTGACGGAACTCTTCCCCGACGCTTTGCTGGATCGGAGTCCGGGGATCGTCATCGAGCTGAACATGTGCTAAAACTCGGAGGTGCCGTAGTTTCGGTGCTTGATCGGTCGGGCCGTGAAGACGTACGACTACATCAACCGCGTTGTGCCAACGCTTCCGCTGCCGGTCTACAAGGGTACGTAGATCACTCACACTCTCCCATCGTTTCTATGCATCACCGTGATCTTGCGTGTGCGTAGGAAATTTTTTGAAATTACTACGTTCCCCAACAGTTCAATCTCGTTACTGGCAAGTCTCTTTACTCATTCTGTAATGCATCATCCCGCAACTAACTCATTAGTCACAATGCTTTCAAGGCTTATAGTGATGTGCATTATCGAGAGGGCCCAGAGATACCTCTCCGACAATCGGAGTGACAAATCCTAATCTCAATCTATGCCAACTCAACAAAAACCATTGGAGACACCTGTAGAGCATCTTTATAGTCACCCAGTTACGTTGTGACGTTTGATAGGACACTAAGTGTTCATCCGGTATTTGGGAGTTGCATAATCTCATAGTCATAGGAACATGTATAAGTTACGAAGAAAGCAATAGCAACAAACTAAACGATCATCGTGCTAAGCTAATGGATGGGTCAAGTCAATCACATCATTCTCTAATGATGTGATCCCATTCATCAAATGACAACTCTTGTCCATGGCTAGGAAACTCAACCATCTTTGATTAACGAGCTAGTCAAGTAGACGCATACTAGTGACACTCGGTTTGTCTATGTATTCACACATGTACTAAGTTTTCGGTTAATACAATTCTAGAATGAATAATAAACATTTATCATGATATAAGGAAATATAAATAACAACTTTATTATTGCCTCTAGGGCATATTTCCTTTAGTCTCCCACTTGCACTAGAGTCAATAATCTAGATTACATTGTAATGATTCTAACACCCATGGAGTCTTGGTGCTGATCATGTTTTGCTCGTGAGAGAGGCTTAGTCAACGAGTCTTCAACATTCAGATCCGTACGTATATTGCAAATCTCTATGCCTCCCTCCTTGACTTGGTCGCGGATGGAATTGAAGCGTCTCTTGATGTGCTTGGTTCTCTTGTGAAATATGGATTCCTTTGCCAAGGCAATTGCACCAGTATTGTCACTAAAGATTTTCATTGGACCCGATGCACTAGGTATGACACCTAGATCGGATATGAACTCCTTCATTTGCTGCTTCCGAAGCAGCTATGTACTCTGCTTCACATGTAGATCCCACCATGACACTTTGCCTGAAACTGCACCAACTGACAGCTCCACCATTCAATAAAAATACATATTCGGTTTGTGACTTAGAGTCATCCGGATCAGTGTCAAAGCTTGCATCGACGTAGCCGTTTATGACGAGATCTTTGTCACCTCCATAAACGGGAAACATATCCTTAGTCCTTTTCAGGTATTTCAGGATGTTCTTGACCGCTATCCAGTGATCCACTCCTGGATTACTTTGGTACCTCCCTGCTAGACTTATAGCAAGGCACACATCAGGTCTGGTACACATCATTGCATACATGATAGAACCTATGTGTCGGTGTCAAAACCGACGGATCTCGGGTAGGGGTCCCGAACTGTGCATCTACGGTGGATGGTAACAGGAGGCGGGGGACACGATGTTTACCCAGGTTCGGGCCCTCTCGATGGAGGTAATACCCTACTTCCTGCTTGATTGATCTTAATGATATGAGTATTACAAGAGTTGATCTACCACGAGATCGTAGAGGCTAAACCCTAGAAGCTAGCATATGGTATGATTTTTGTTGTCCTACGGACTAAACCCTCTGGTTTATATAGACACCGGAGGGGGCTAGGGTTACACACAGTCGGTTACAGGGAAGAAGATCTACATATCCGTATTACCAAGCTTGCCTTCCACGCCAAGGAGAGTCCCATCCGGACTTGGGACGAAGTCTTGAATCTTGTATCTTCATGGTCCAACAGTCCAGCCAAAGGATATAGTCCGGCTGTCCGGAGACCCCCCTAATCCAGGACTCCCTCAGTAGCCCCTGAACCAGGCTTCAATGACGATGAGTCCGGCGCGCAGATTTGTCTTCGGCATTGCAAGGCGGGTTCTTCCTCCGAATACTCCATAGAAGATTTTGAACACAAGGATAGTGTCCGGCTCTGAAAAACAAGTTCCACATACGACCGTAGAGAGAATAATATTTCCATAAATCTAATCTGCTGACACGTTTAGCAACATGACATCATGCTATGGCCCGGTCATTATTCGAACCATTTTTCTCAACCAACACTGCACATACTGCGAGGCGGTTTTCTTGACACATCTTGTCGAAGCAGAGATCGTGTCCCCTTATCATGGGATTCCCATTAATACGGGTATGGGTAACCCAACCGCGCCATCAATTACGGCATTCTGGGAATAAGCGATTTTACCAAGTAAGTGGGGAGGCGCATCACCTCTCCCGCCCTTATAAAGGGACAAAGATTCACCCTTTTTACCCACGCCTTCTTCCTCCTTGCTTATCCATTCTCGCACACTCGAGCTCCAGCGCCCAAGTTCGTGTCTTTCTCCTTAAACCACTCCAAGCATGTCCGGAGTGGGAGGCAAGTGGATGGTGACGGAGGAGAACATCACAAAGCTACGGGAAGCCGGATACCTGGCCGCGGACATTGCGCACCAGCTGACAGATGCGGGGCCGATCATCCCTACGCCCGAACCCCATGAGAGGGTAGTTTTCCTTACCCACTTTGTCCGCGGACTGGGATTTCCCCTTCACCCGTTTGTCCGCGGGCTCATGTTCTAGTACGGACTGGATTTTCATGATTTGGCCCCCAATTTCATCCTCAACATCTTGGCGTTTATCATCGTGTGCGAGGCCTTCCTCCGCATCAGGCCCCACTTCGGCCTGTGGCTGAAGACCTTCAATGTTAAACCGAAGGTGGTGGTCGGCCAGCAAGCAGAGTGTGGAGGCACCATGGTGGGAAAAATGTCTAACGCCACCTGGCTCGAAGGCTCCTATGTGGAGACCATAAAGGGGTGGCAATCGGGGTGGTTCTACATCACCGAGCCGCGCAACACCAACTGGGTGGCGGCCCCTGAATTTCGATCTGGAATCCCCATGCGGCTTACTTCCTGGAAAGAGAAGGACCTGTCCGGGGGTTCCCCGGTAGAGCTGACCGGACTCCAGACCTGCATCAAGAACATGATGAGCAAGAAAATCAAGTTCGTCAATGTGGTCCAGGTCATGCTCTTCTGCCGGATCCTCCCGTGTCAACGACGGGTATTCAATTTGTGGGAGTTTGACCCGGCCAAGCACCAGACGCTGCGAGAGCTCTTTGACAGGACGCACAATGACGTCTGGAAGGTGTTGTTCAAGGGCGCCGAGGTACCTCCTCCCCTTACCGAGGACCGTGGACTCAGCGCAAAGCGCCATGCCAATCCGGTAAGTTTTTATATCTCACATGATATTTATTTGCCCCAGTTTAATTATGTGCGGGATCTAAGCTTCCATGCCATTAACAGGACTGGGTAGAGACAGCGGAACAGATCGATTGCCCAGCCCCCCTGCCTGAAGATCCTGCAGATGCTCTCCTAACGGAGATGCTGGTTCCGGCGCCTTACGAGGTGCCGGTGAAGAAGGCCAAGAAGAAGGCGACGGGGACCCGAAAGGGTCTCCAGCGCAAGGTTATATCGGATTCATCGTCCGATAACTCCGAAGCGCACTCCTCCCACGAAAACAAGGAGGAGGAAGAGGAAAGTTCTCCCCCCAGCCGGGGGAGACAAGAAAAAGGAAGGCCGCCCCAAGAGGCCAAAGGGTCCAAGAAGGGAAGGACCCTCCTTCCGGACTGCTCCACGATGGCCGCCTACAGCAACGACGAGTGGTTACCCAGGGACAAGCCCCTGGCGAAGTCGTAAGTATCTGGATACCATAGTAATTTATGGTATGTTTTATTGCACTGCTTCTCCTTACGCCGAATATGATTATGCAGTCCGTCCCGAGACCGTCTCGACGTATCTTCGTCAGACAGTTCATTGGACTCGTCGGATATGAATTGCGATTCACTTCGGACTGCATCCACCCCTTGCCCTACGGAAAACATCGAGGTGTTGTCTCAAAAGGCACCGAGCCAAGGGGAGGTAGTCCTGGGGGCGCCTCGAGGCGACCTTCTGGACCCTGGGCGCAAAGGGAGCAAGACTCCCACGAGCTCCAAGTTTGGCCCCCAGCCGAACACTGCGCCGGAACCTTCGGTGGTTCTGGACTCCGGCAGGCGATCCCCCGTTAAGAGGGGAAAGCCGCCCGTGCTGGTGGCCTCTGTCCATCCAGAGGCACCAGACAACTTGCCGGAACCGCTTCGCGGCACTTCCATCGACGAAGAGCACCGCACTATCATGAGTGCGGTGATCGAGAAAGTTCAGTTCGCCAAAAACGGACTAACCAAAGCTTGTGCCAGCCTCCTAACAGGCTTTCAAGTAAGCAATCAAAATATAGGAAAATATTACCGCATAGACAGTAGCCCCCGATGCTCTGTTTGGCGTTCGCGAAGAAAGGCTGAATAGAGGATCAAATAATGACTTAGGAGGCTAACCAGAATATGTCTATGTGCATATGCAGGCTTCACTGCTGGCCGCTACCGCACATACTGCGGAGGTCGCTGCACTAAAGCAGGACCTTGAGCGGTTCGAGGAAGAGCTCGGCCTTACCAAGAGGCAGCTTGAGGAGAGCAAAGGTAAGCAATACCTTGTCTATATATTAAAAAGAAATTTGGTTGTAAAGTAATAGGACCATCATGAATTTGCTAGGGGCCACGACCGAGGTGGCGACCCTGAAGAAGGCGCTGTCCGAGGCCGAAGACAAAGCGGCCAAGGAGCGCATTGAGCGGGAAAAGCAAGAAGCCCGGGTAGGCGAGGTGCAGCAAGACCTCGAGGCTCTCGCCAAAAAACACGAGTCCTTGGAGCTTGACTCTAAGACGCGAGAGTCTGAGCTTGCAAAGGCGCTCGAAAGCGCACAGAGCGCCAAGGCTGAAGCCCACAAGGCCCTCCAGGAGATTGATGTGGTGAAGAAGATAGCAGCGGGTAAGGCATTCATTATGCAAAGCAAGCATGTGAAGGAAACTTACCTTTTACTTACTTGATTTTGGAGCTCTCCAGGAGCATTCGCAGATCTTCCCAACAGTGTACTGGACGCCACGGAGTTTTACCGAGCTGAGGAGGGGAGCTCGACGGAAAAGTTGTTCTGGTCTCAGTATACTGGGACCGAACACCCAATGCCCTTGAGCGACCAGCTGAAGCAACTGATCGAGCTTCACAAGGCGGCCGAACAGGCCATGAAGGGTCTTATAGTCCGGATATGGCCTGGCGATCCCCTGCCTAGCAGCTACTTCGGTCTGGTGAGGCGGCTTGTGGATGCCTACCCACGGCTTGAAGTCATAAAGCGGTCCGTCTGCATCGAGGGTGAGCGCATGGCTTTTGCCCGGGCGAAGGTGCACTGGGCGAAGCTGGACGCCGTAAAGCTGGTGAAGGAGGGGCCGCCGGAGGGCAAGGAGCATTGCTGCCCCGAAATGTATTATGACAGTGTCCTGAAGGGTTCCCGCCTTGTGGCAGAGGAATGTGCTAGAGATGTAATTTTTGAATGAACATGCTCATGTGATCCTGTAATGTGAAACGAGTTCATTTGCGCTATGCAACGCTTTTTGAATTTAAAATATTACCTTCTGTGCGGCCGTTTATAAAATCTGAGAGTTGGCCATTCGTCGGCTTCTGCCCCCATGTAACCAGTACTGGGGTGTTCGGGGTAAACCTGAGCACTCTTTATCCCAATTTTGGGTCCTTCGAGGGAGGTGTTCAGCACAACGAACCAGGCAATCAGACTATAAGGCTTTATCACTCTCAGTTAGCCATAGAAGTCTACAATTTTAAATTTTGGCGAAGCCCCTAGTATTCGGAAGGCCAAATTTGGGGCGCTATATACGCCTAAGTCGGGCAAGGCCGACTCCTCGCCTGAAGCGGAAAAAGTCTTTAAGGATTTTAGACCTCTCGAACAGCGACCAGCTCTTGCCTTATCATGACAGTCAGTTTTCGACTTTCTCTACTGAGGTGCTCGTCCGGAAGAACCGAGACACAATCGCAGTAGTTCTCCCAACGCTACCTTAGCCGATATAGCGGAACGTAAGGTACCAAAACATGGTAGCCGGGAAAACCCAACTATTGACCCAAGACATGATTCGGAGCTGATGCATATAATGCTATAAGTTCGGGGTGTCGCACTGTCGAAAGTGTTCGGACTTCGCACATCGTATTATGGGGTAAATGAAAGCCCCTGGCGTACTGACCGTACCAGAATGCACGGGTGCAAGTTGTCGTAAATGTACATATAAGAAGAAAGGATGGATAATGCAATAATAGACTAATGCTATGCATTGTTATTTAAATAATACGTCGAAGCGTACTGATACAAGTAGTGCAATAAGCAAAAAATAGGACTATTTGACATGTCCTATCCAAGGGCAAGCTGCGTATGGGTAGTAAAAAGCTGGTATATCGATTGTTAGTAGAGACCACCTGGGGGTTCCCTTGTACGTCTTAGCTTCTTGCCTCCTTGGTTGTTCCTTCCCATAATGTGTCCGGCAATCATACTGCCGGAAAGGGCTTCCAGAGAGTAAGGTCCTGAAAGAGAAAAAATGATAAAGGTATGCAGCCCCTAGGGCGGTTAAGCCGCATTGCGGGATGTGCCCTGATCGTGCCCCCGCCTATGCCCATGGTATTTTAAGTGCGTAATTATGTACGTGCGGCACGGATTTCGTCGCTTGACTGGGACTGGGACGGGGGCCGAGTTGCTAGGCGAGCTCTGAACGTGCCAGGCGATCCTGTTGCAGGTTACTCCGGACTCGCTTGACGGTGTCCGGGGGCTGTATCGCCGAATTGGCGGTTTGCCTTAAAAGGTTGCTTTGTGCTTCTGCTGCGAGGGCCGTAGTGTGCTCTTCCGTGCGGAGCGAGCGTTTTGTGTTTCCATTAACTGTTATGACCCCCTAGGTCCTGGCATCTTGAGCTTGAGGTATGCGTAATGAGGTACCGCATTGAATTTTGCAAATGCGGTTCGCCCGAGTAGTGCGTGATGGCCACTACGGAGCGGGACGATATCGAAGATTAACTCCTCGCTTCGGAAGTTGTTCGGGGATTCGAAGACCACTTCCAGTGTGATTAAGCCCGTGCAATGGGCCTCTACACCTGGGATGACGCCCTTAAAGGTGGTTTTGGTGGGTTTGATCCTCGAGGGATCTATACCCATTTTGCGAATTGTATCCTGATAGAGCAGGTTCAGGCTGCTGCCGCCGTCCATAAGGACTCGAGTGAGGTGAAATCTGTCGATGATGGGGTCTAGGACCAATGCGGCGGATCCGCCATGACGGATACTAGTGGGGTGGTCCCTGCGATCGAAGGTGATCGGACAAGAGGACCATGGGTTGAGCTTTGGGGCGACGGGCTCCATCACATAGGCGTCCCTTAGTGCACTCTTCCATTCCCTCTTGGGAATGTGGGTTGCGTATATCATGTTCACCGTCTTCACTTGTGGGGGGAACCTCTTCTGTCCTCCCGTGTTCGGCGGCCGGGGCTCCTCCTCGTCATCACCATGCAGCCCCTTGTGCTTGTTTTTGGCATTCAACTTGCCGGCCTGCTTGAACACCCAACATTCTCTGTTGGTGTGATTGGCTAGCTTATCAGGGGTGCCGTGGATTTGACACGAGCGATCAAGTATGCGATCCAAACTGGACAGGCCCGGAGTACTTCTTTTGAATGGATTTTTCTGCTGACCGGATCTAGAGCCTCTGAATCCGGCATTGACTGTCGTATCATCGTCGTTATCGCCGTTGTTGCGGCGCTTGTGTCTGCTACGACGTGGTCTTCCGTTAGCATCTTTGGTATCCGAAGTGCCCGGATTCCTTGATGTGTTGTTGCTGCGAGCCAGCCAGCTATCCTCGCCCGCGCAAAAGCGGGTCATGAGTGTCGTGAGGGCTGCCATAGACTTCGGCTTCTCCTGGCCGAGGTGCCGGGCGATCCACTCGTCACGGATGTTATGCTTGAATGCCGCTAAGGCCTCTGCATCCGGACAGTCGACAATTTGTTTTTTCTTAGTTAGGAACCGTGTCCAGAATTGCCTGGCCGATTCCCCTGGCTGCTGAGTTATATGGCTCAACTCATCAGCATCCGGTGGTCGCACATAAGTGCCCTGGAAGTTGTCAAGGAATGCGTCTTCCAAATCCTCCCAACTGCCGACGGAGTCTGCTGGTAAGCTATTCAGCCAATGCTGAGCTGGTCCTTTGAGTTTTAGTGGGAGGTACTTGATGGCATGCAGATCATCACCGCGAGCCATGTGGATGTGGAGGAGGAAATCCTCAATCCATACAATGGGATTTGTTGTACCATCATACGATTCAATATTTACGGGTTTAAAACCCTCCGAGAATTCATGATCCATAACTTCATCAGTGAAGCATAGGGGGTGTGTGGCGCCTCTGTGTCGGGCTATATCATGACGTAGTTCATATGAGTCTTGTCTGCTGTATTCGGCCTGACCGGATTTACTTTTACTGTATCCGGCGTGACGGTCATCGTCCCGCGTTGGCGCGCGCCCCCATGACCCGTATATCGACCTTGCATGTTTTGCCCTGCTTTCCAATACGTCTCGGAGGTCCCGTGTGTTGCCCCGGGCCTTGGTATTTTTGTTTGAGTGGCGGCGGGGTGCAGGCTGAACTTCAGGATGAAACGCCTCTCTGTCTCGGCCACGAGGTGGCCGGTCAACCGCATCATACACTAGTGATGTAGGTTTCAATGCTTCCTCCTCGAGTCGGGGTAGCGACCTGCACTTTGGGTAACTCTTGGAGGGGCGCTCGAGTTCGTATTCCTCGGTCGCAAGGACTTCGGTCCATCTGTCTGCTAGCAAATCTTGATCGGCTTGAAGCTGTTGTTGCTTTTTCTTCAAGCTATTTGTTGTGGCTATAAGCCGGCTCTTGAAGCGCTCCTGCTCGACGGGATCCTCAGGCACGATAAATTCTTCATCGTCGAGGCTCACCTCGTCTTCGGAGAGAGGCATGAAATTATCCTCCTCCAATTCTCTATCTGCTGCCCGCTCTGGAGGACTAGCTTGTTCACCCTCCCGCTCTAAATTGTGCTAGAGGGGATTGTTGTCGTCTTCGGCACTATCCAGAGTGTTATTGTCTCTTGTGCCGGTATCACTACTTTTGCTATGGCGGGACTTAGAGCGGCGCCGCTAACGTCGGCGCTTGGGTTGCTTCTTGGAGGGGTCATCCCCCGCTGTCCCGTCGCCATTACCTTCTTTGGGGGTGTCCACCATGTATATATCATATGATGAGGTGGCGGTCCAGTGCCCTGTGGGCGGTGGTTCTTGTTCATCTCCTGCATCGTCGTCCATACCGTCGATGTCTTCGGAGTCGAAGTCGAGCATGTCGGTTAAATCGTCGACAGTGGCTACTAAGTGGGTGGTGGGTGGGAGCGACTTTCTTCGTCGTCCGCATCCCATTCTAGCCGGACATAGTTCGGCCAAGGTTCTCCTGACAAGGAGAGAGACCTTAATGAATTTAGCACGTCGCCAAAAGGTGAGTGCTGGAAGATATCCACGGAGGTGAACTCCATGATTGGCGCCCAATCAGATTCGATAGGCATGGACGTAGGCGGCTCGGAGTCCGTGGCCGGAGACGAATCCAGTGGTTTGGCAACACGGCTCTCGTAAGGGGTGAAGTCAGTATCCAGCTCCATCGCCACTGAGAGTGCGGCCTCCATGGCGGGGTCTATCCCCCCGTCCTCAGATGGCGCAATTTGCTCCGGATTGAGGGTCGGAGTAGTTGCAGCTGTGATCTCCCGAACACTGTCCGACGGCAGAGTTACGTCATGATCGCCGTGATTGTGCGGCGCACCTGACATGGGCTCAAATCCGTCGAAGATCAAGTCTCCGCGGATGTCGGTAGTGTAGTTTAAGTTTCCGAACCTTACCTGATAGCCAGGGGCGTAGCTCTCGATCTGCTCCAGATGGCCAAGCGAGTTGGCCCGCAGTGCGAAGCCGCCGAACACGAAGATCTGTCCGGGGAGGAAAACCTCACCCTGGACCGCATCGTTACCGATGATCGAACGAGCCATCAAGCCTTATGGTGACGGCACAGTGGAACTTTCAATGAAAGCACCAATGTCGGTGTCAAAACCGGTGAATCTCGGGTAGGGGGTCCCGAACTGTGCGTCTAAGGCGAATGGTAATAGGAGGCGGGGGACACGATGCTTACCCAGGTTTGGGCCCTCTCGATGGAGCTAATACCCTACTTCCTGCTTGATTGATCTTGATGATATGAGTATTACAAGAGTTGATCTACCACGAGATCGTAGAGGCTAAACCCTAGAAGGTAGGCCTATGGTATGATTGTTGTTGTCCTACGGACTAAACCCTCCAGTTTATATAGACACGGGAGGGGGCTAGGGTTACACAGAGTCGGTTACAGGGAAGAAGATCTACATATCCGTATTGCCAAGCTTGCCTTCCACGCCAAGGAGAGTCCCATCCGGACACGGGATGAAGTCTTCAATCTTGTATCTTCATAGTCCAACAGTCCGGCCAAAGGATATAGTCTGGCTGTCCGGAGACCCCCTAATCCAGGACTCCCTCACTATGGCTGAAGCATAGGGAATGACTTTCTTTTTCTCTCTATCTTCTGTCGTGGTCGAGCATTGAGTCTGACTCAATTTCACACCTTGTAACACAAGCAAGAACCCTTTCTTCGCTTGATCCATTTTGAACTTCTTCAAAACTTTATCAAGGTATGTGCTTTGTGAAAGTCCAATTAAGCGTCTTGATCTATCTCTATAGATCTTGATGCCCAATATATAAGCAGCTTCACCGAGGTCTTTCATTGAAAAAATTCTTATTCAAGTATCCTTTTATGGTATTCAGAAATTCAGTATCATTTCCGATCAACAATATGTCATCTACATATAATATTAGAAATGCTATAGAGCTCCCACTCACTTTCTTGTAAATACAGGCTTCTCCAAAAGTCTGTATAAAACCATATGCTTTGATCAAACTATCAAAGCATATATTCCAACTCCGAGAGGCTTGCACCAGTCCATAAATGGATCACTGGAGCTTGTACACTTTGTTAGCACCTTTTGGATCGACAAAACCTTCTGGTTGCATCATATACAACTCTTATTTAAGATATCCATTAAGGAATGCAATTTTGACATCCATTTGCCAAATTTCATAATCATAAAATGCGGCAATTGCTAACATGATTCGGATAGACTTAAGCATCGCTACGGATGAGAAGGTCTCATCGTAGTCAACTCCTTGAACTTGTCAAAAACCTTTTGCAACAAGTCGAACTTTGTAGACAGTAACATCACCGTCAGCGTCAATCTTCTTCTTGAAGATCCATTTATTCTCTATGCCTTGCCGATCATCGGGCAAGTCAACCAAAGTCCACACTTTGTTATCATACATGGATCCCATCTCAGATTTCATGGCCTCAAGCCATTTTGCAGAATCTGGGCTCATCATCGCTTCCTCATAGTTCGTAGGTTCTTCATGGTGAAGTAACATGACCTCCAGAACAGGATTACCATACCACTCTGGTGCGGATCTTACTCTGGTTGACCTAGGAGGTTCGGTAGTAACTTGATCAGAAGTTTCATGATCATCTCATTAGCTTCCTCACTTACTGGTGTAGGAATCACTGGAACTAATTTATGTGATGAACTACTTTCCAATAAGGGAGCAGGTACAGTTACCTCATCAAGTTCTACTTTCCTCTTACTCACTTCCTTCGAGAGAAACTCCTTCTCTAGAAACGATCCATTCTTAGAAACGAATATCTTCCTTCGGATCTGTGATAGAAGGTGTACCCAACAGTCTCCTTTGGGTATCCTATGAAGACACATTTCTCCGATTGGGGTTCGAGCTTATCAGGTTGAAGCTTTTTCACATAAGCATCATGAAGGAAATATGCCCTAGAGGCAATAATAAAGTTGTTATTTATATTTCCTTATATCATGATAAATGTTTATTATTCATGCTAGAATTGTATTAACCGGAAACTTAGTACATGTGTGAATACATACACAAACAGAGTGTCACTAGTTTCCCTCTACTTGACTAGCTCGTTGAATCAATGATGGTTATGTTTCCTAACCATAGACATGAGTTGTCATTTGATTAATGGGATCATACCATTAAAGAATGATGTGATTGACTTGACCCATCCATTATCTTAGCACGATGATCGTTTAGTTTGTTGCTACTGTTTTCCCCATAACTTATACATGTTCCTTTGACTATGAGATCATGCAACTCCCGAATACCGGAGGAACATTTTGTGTGCTACCAAACGTCACAACGTAACTGGGTGATTATAAAGGTTCTCTACAGGTGTCTCCGATGGTGTTTGTTGAGTTGGCATAGATCGAGATTAGGATTTGTCACTCCGATTGTCGGAGAAGTATCTCTGGGCCCTCTCGGTAATGCACATCAATATAAGTCTTGCAAGCAATGTAGCTAATGAGTTAGTTATAGGATGTAGCATTACGGAACGAGTAAAGAGACTCACTGGTAACGAGATTGAACTAGGTATTGAGATACCGACGATCGAATCTCGGGCAAGTAACATACCGATGACAAAGGGAACAACGTATGTTGTTATGCGGTTTGACCGATAAAGATCTTCGTAGAATATGTAGGAACCAATATGAGAATCCAGGATCCGCTATTGGTTATTGACCGGAGAGGTGTCTCGGTCATGTCTACATAGTTCTCGAACCCGTAGGGTCCGCACGCTTAACGTTCGGTGACGATCGATATTATGAGTTTATGTGTTTTGATGTACCAAAAGTAGTTAGGAGTTCCGGATATGATCACGGACATGACGAGGAGTCTCGAAATGGTCGAGACATAAAGATCGATATATTGGATGACTATATTTGGACGTCGGAATGGTTCCGGGTGAGTTCGGGCATATACCGGAGCACCCGGAGGTTACCGGAACCCCCCGGGAGGTATATGGGCCTTATTGGGCCATAGTAGGAGTGAAGAGAGGGAGGCCTAGGCGCGCCGTCCTCAAGCCCAATCTGAATTGGGTGGGGGGCCGGGCCCCCCTTTCCTTCCCCCTCTCCCCCCCTTCCTTCCACTCCTAGTCCAACTAGGGAAGGGGGGAATCCTACTCTCGGTGGGAGTAGCACTCCCCATGGGGCACGCCATAGGAGGGCCGGCCCTCCCCCTCCTCCACTCATTTATATACGGGGGAGGGGGGCACCCCATAGACACACAAGTTGATCATTGATCTTTTAGCCGTGTGCGGTGCCCCCTCCACCATAATCCACCTCGGTCATATCGTAGCGGTGCTTAGTCGAAGCCCTGTTCTGGTAGCATCATCATCACCGTCATTACGTCGTCGTGCTGACGAAGCTCTCCCTCGATACTCTACTGGATCGTGAGTTCGTGGGACGTCACCGAGCCGAACGTGTGCAGATCGCAGAGGTGTCGTATCTTCGGTACTAGGATCGGTCGATCGTGAAGGCGTACGACTACATCAACCACGTTGTCATAACGCTTCCACTTACGGTCTACGAGGGTACATAGACAACACTCTCCCCTCTCGTTGCTATGCATCACCATGATCTTGCGTGTGCATAGGAATTTTTTTGAAATTACTGTGTTCCCCAACAGTGGCATCCGAGCTAGGTTTATGCGTAGATGTTATATGCACGAGTAGAGCACACAGGATGAAGCATCCCAGACCGACATTAGTTGGTATACATATTGCTTTCCATCACTAGTTGATTCTTCATTCGACGGTATTGTTGGATGAAGTGGCCCATACCGACATTACACGTACGCTTACGCAAGACTAGTTCTACCGACGTGCTTCGCACATAGGTGGCTGGTGGGTGTCAGTTTCTCCAACTTTAGTTGAATCGGATTCAATGAACAGGGTTCTTTCTGAAGATCAAAAAGCAATCACTATACTGCATTGTGGTTTTTGATGTGTAGGTAAGAACGGTTCTTGCTCAGCCCGTAGCAGCCACATAAAACTTGCAACAATGGTGCTTTGGAGATGGAGATCAAAGGCACAGGATAATGATGTCCATATCATATCACTTATATTGATTGCATGTGATGTTTATCCTTTATGCATCTTATTTTTCTTAGTTCGGTGGTAGCATTATGAGATGACCTCTCACTAAATTTCAAGGTATAAGTGTTCTCCCTGAGTATGCACTGTTGCTACAGTTCGTCGTGCGGAGACACCACGTGATGATCGGGTGTGATAAGCTCTACGTTCACATACAATGGGTGCAAGCCAGTTTTGCACACGCAGAATACTCAGGTTAAACTTGACGAGCCTAGCATATGCAGATATGGCCTCGGGGCATTGAGACCGAAAGGTCGAGCGTGAATCATATAGTAGATATGACCAACATAGTGATGTTCACCATTTTAAACTACTCCATCTCACGTGATGATCGGATATGGTTTAGTTGATATGGATCACGTGATCACTTAGAAGATTAGAGAGATGTCTATCTAAGTGGGAGTTCTTAAGTAATTTGATTAATTGAACTTTAATTTATCATGAACTTAGTACCTAATAGTATTTTGCATGTCTAAGTTGTTGTAGATATATGGCCCATGCTGTTGTTCCGTTTAATTTTAATGCGTTCCTAGAGAAAGCTAAGTTGAAAGATGATGGTAGCAACTACACGGACTGGGTCCGTAACTTGAGGGTTATCCTCATTGCTGCACAGAAGAATTACATCCTGGAAGCACCGCTAGGTGACAAACCCGCTGTAGGAGCAACGCTAGATGTTATGAACATCTGGCAGAGCAAAGCTGATGACTACTCGATAGTTCAGTGTGCCATGCTTTATGGCTTAGAATCGGGACTTCAACGATGTTTTGAACATCATGGAGCATATGAGATGTTCCAGGAGTTGAAGTTAATATTTCAAGCAAATGCCCGGATTGAGAGATATGAAGTCTCCAATAAGTTCTACACCTGCAAGATGGAGGAGAATAGTTCTGTTGGTGAACATATACTCAGAATGTCTGGGTACCACAACCACTTAACTCAGCTGGGAGTTAATCCTCCTGATGATAGTGTCATTGACAGACTTCTTCAATCACTGCCACCAAGCTACAAGAGCTTCTTGATGAACTATAATATGCAAGGGATGGATAAGACAATTCATGAGCTCTTCGCAATGCTAAAAGCTACAGAGGTAGAAATCAAGAAGGAGCATCAAGTGTTGATGGTCAACAAGACCACCAGTTTCTAGAAAAAGGGTAAATGGAAGAAAGGGAACTTCAAGAAGAACAGCAAGCCAGTTGCTGCTCAGGTGAAGAAACCCAAGTCTGGACCTAAGCCTGAGACTGAGTGCTTCTACTGCAAAGGGACTGGTCACTGGAAGCGGAACTGCCCCAAGTATTTGGCGGAGAAGAAGGATGGCAAAGTGAAAGGTATATTTGATATACATGTTATTGATGTGTACCTTACTAATGCTCGCAGTAGTGCATGGGTATTTGATACTGGTTCAGTTGCTAACATTTGCAACTCGAAATAGGGGCTACGGATTGAGCGAAGATTGGCTAAGGACGAGGTGACGATGCGCATGGGAAATGGTTCCAAAGTTGATGTGATCGCCGTCGGCACGCTACCTCTACATCTACCTTCGGGGTTAGTTTTAGACCTAAGTAATTGTTATTTGTGCCAGTGTTGAGCATGAACATTATATCTGGATCTTGTTTGATGCAAGACAGTTATTTATTTAAATCAGAGAATAATGGTTGTTCTATTTATATGAGTAATATCTTTTATGGTCATGCACCCTTGATGAGTGGTCTATTTTTACTAAATCTTGATAGTAGTGATACACATGTTCATAGTATTGAAGCCAAAAGATGCAGAGTTGATAATGATAGTGCAACTTATTTGTGGCACTGCCGTTTAGGTCATATTGGTGTAAAGCACATGAAGAAACTCCATTCTGATGGACTTCTGGAATCACTTGATTATGAATCACTTGGTACTTGCGAACCATGCCTTATGGGCAAGATGACAAAAACTCCGTTCTCCGGAACAATGGAGCGAGCAACAGAGTTATTGGAAATCATACATAATGATGTATGTGGTCCAATGAACATTGAAGCTCGCGGCGGATATCGTTATTTTCTCACCTTCATAGATGATTTGAGCAAATATGGGTATATCTACTTAATGAAACATAAGTCTAAAACATTTGAAAAGTTCAAATAATTTCAGAGTGAAGTGGAAAATCATCATAACAAGAAAATCAAATTTCTGCGTCTGATCGTGGAGGTGAATATTTGAGTTATGAGTTTGGACTTCATTTGAAACAATGCGGAATAGTTTCGCAACTCACGCCACCTGGAACACCACAACGTAATGGTGTGTCCGAACATCGTAACCGCACTTTATTAGATATGGTGAGATCTATGATGTCTCTCAGTGATTTACCGCTATCATTTTGGGGTTATGCTTTAGAGACAGCTGCATTCACGTTAAATAGGGCACCATCTAAGTCTGTTGAGACGACACCTTATGAATTGTGGTTTGGCAAGAAACCCAAGTTGTAGTTTCTTAATGTTTGGGGCTGCGATGCTTATGTGAAAAAGCTTCAACCTGATAAGCTTGAACCCAAATCGGAGAAATGTGTCTTCATAGGATACCCAAAGGAGACCGTTGGGTAAACCTTCTATCATAGATTCGAAGGCAGGATATTTGTTGCTAAGAATGGATCCTTTCTGGAGAAGGAGTTTCTCTCGAAAGAAGTGAGTGGGAGAAAGTAGAACTTGATGAGGTAATTGTACCTTCTCACTTATTGGAAAGTAGTTCATCACTGAAATCAGTTCCAGTGATTCCTACACCAGTAAGTGAGGAAGCTAATGATGATGATCATGAAACTTCTGATCAAGTTACTACCGAACCTCGTAGGCCAACCAGAGTAAGATCCGCACCAGAGTGGTACGGTAATCCTGTTCTGGAAGTGATTCCTACACCAGTAAGTGAGGAAGCTAATGATGATGATCATGAAACTTCTGATCAAGTTACTACCGAACCTCGTAGGCCAACCAGAGTAAGATCCGCACCAGAGTGGTACGGTAATCCTGTTCTGGAAGTTATGTTACTTGACCATGACGAACCTACGAACTATGAGGAAGCGATGACGAGCCCAGATTCCACAAAATGGCTTGAGGCCATGAAATCTGAGATGGGATCCATGTATGAGAACAAAGTATAGACTTTGGTTGACTTGCCCGATGATCGGCATGCCATAGAGAATAAATAGATCTTCAAGAAGAAGACTGGCGCTGACGGTAATATTACTGTCTACAAAGCTTGACTTGTTGCCAAAGGTTTTTGACAAGTTCAAGGAGTTGACTACGATGAGACCTTCTCACCCTAGTGATGCTTAAAGTCAATGATGGTTATGTTTCCTCTATTTGACTAGCTCGTTGAATCAATGATGGTTATGTTTCCTAACCATAGACATCAGTTCTCATTTGATTAACGGGATCACATCATTAGAGAATGATGTGATTGACTTGACCCATCTGTTAGCTTAGCATGATGATCGTTTAGTTTGTTGCTATTGCTTTCTCCATAACTTATACATGTTCCTATGACTATGAGATCATGCAACTCCCGAATACCAGAGGAACACTTTGTGTGCTACCAAACGTCACAACATAACTGGGTGATTATAAAGTTGCTCTACAGGTGTCTCCGATGGTGTTTGTTGAGTTGGCATAGATCGAGATTAGGATTTGTCACTCCGATTGTCGGAGAGGTATCTCTGGGCCCTCTCGGTAATGCACATCAATATAAGCCTTGCAAGCAATGTAGCTAATGAGTTAGTTACGGGATGTAGAATTATGGAACGAGCAAAGAGACTTGCCGGTAATGAGATTGAACTAGGTATTGAGATACCGATGATCGAATCTCTGGCAAGTAACATACCGATGACAAAGGGAACAACATATGTTGTTATGCGGTTTGACCGATAAAGATCTTCGTAGAATATGTAGGAACCAATATGACCATCCAGGTTCCGCTATTGGTTATTGACCAGAGACGTGTCTCGGTCATGTCTACATAGTTCTCGAACCCGTAGGGTCCGCACACTTAACATTCGGTGACGATCGGTATTGTGAGTTTATGTGTTTTGATGTACCGAAGGTAGTTCCGAGTGCCAAATAGGATCACAGACATGACGAGGAGTCTCGAAATGGCCGAGACATAAAGATCGATATATTGGATGACTATATTTGGACGTCGGAATGGTCCGGGTGAGTTCGGGCATATACCGGAGCACGGGGAGGTTACCGGAACACCCCCCCCCCCCGGAGGTATATGGGCCTTATTGGGTCATAGTGGGAAAGAAGAGAGGGAGGCCTAGGAGGAGGCGCACCTCCCTCAAGCCCAATCCGAATTTGGTGGGGGCTAGCCCCCTTTCCTTCCCCCTCTCTCCCCCTTCCTTCCACTCCTAGTCCAACTAGGGAAGGGGGGAATCCTACTCCCGGTGGGAGTAGGACTCCCCATGGGGCGCGCCATAGGAGGGTCGGTGTCGATGTCAAAACCGGTGGTTCTCGGGTAGGGGGTCCCGAACTGTGCGTCTAAGGCGGATGGTAACAGGAGACGGGGGACACAATGTTTACCCAGGTTCGGGCCCTCTCGATGGAGGTAATACCCTACGTCCTGCTTGATTGATCTTGATGATATGAGTATTGCAAGAGTTGATCTACCACGAGATCGTAGAGGCTAAACCCTAGAAGCTAGCCTATGATTCTGATTGTCCTTGTCCTACGGACTAAACCCTCCGGTTTATATAGACACCAGAGGGGGCTAGGGTTACACAGAGTCGGTTACAAGGGAGGAGATCTACATATCTGAACTGTCAAGCTTGCCTTCCACGCAAAGGAGAGTCCCACCTGGACACGGGACGAAGTCTTCAATCTTGTATCTTCATAGTCCAACAGTCCGGCCAAAGTATATAGTCCGGCTGTCCGAGGACCCCCTAATCCAGGACTCCCTCAGTAGTCCTTGAACAAGGCTTCAATGACGATGAGTCCGGCACGCAGATTGTCTTCGACATTGCAAGGAGGGTTCCTTCTCCGAATACTCCATAGAAGATTTTGAATACAAGGATTGTGTCCGGCTCTGCAAAACAAATTCCACATACCACCGTAGAGAGTATAGTATTTCCACAAATCTAATCTGCTGACAACTTTTCACAACGTGACATCACGCCATGGCCCGGTCATTATGCGAACCGTTTTTCTCAACCAACTACTACATGTATTGCGAGGCGGTTTTCTTGGCACATCTTGTCGAAGCAGAGATCGTGTCCCCTTATCACGGGATTCTCATCAATATGGGTGTGGGTAACCCAACCGTGCCATCAATTACGGCGCTTAGGGAATAAGGGAGTTTACCAGGCAGGTGAGGAGGCGCATAGCTTCTTCCGCCCTTATAAAGGGACAAGGACTCCTCCTTTTCACCCACGCCATCTTCTTCCCTGCCCATCCGTTCTTGCGCACTCGAGCTCCTGCGCCCAAGTTTGCATTTTCTCCATAAAACCACTCCAAACATGTCCGGAGCGGGAGGCAAGTGGATGTTCTCCTCCGTTACGGAGGAGAACATCACGAAGCTCCGAGAAGCCGGATACCTGGCCGCAGACATCGCACACCGGCTCCTAGACGAGGGGCAGATCATCCCTACCCCCGAATCCCATGAAAGGGTTGTATTCCTTACCCATTTTGTCCACGGGCTGGGATTTCCCCTCCACCCATTTGTTCGCGGGCTCATGTTCTACTACGGGCTATACTTCCATGATCTAGCCCCCAATTTTATCCTCAACATCTCAGCATTTATCATCGTGTGCGAGGCCTTCCTCCGCATCAAGCCCCACTTCGGTTTGTGGCTGAAGACCTTCAATGTTAAACTGAAGGTGGTGGTCGGCCAGCAAGCGGAGTGCGGAGGCGCCATGGTGGGAAAAATGCCCAACGTCACCTGGCTCGAAGGCTCCTATATGGAGACAGTGATGGGGTGGCAATCGGGGTGGTTCTACATCACCGAGCCGCGTGACACCAATTGGGTGGCGGCCCCCGAATTTCGATCCAGCATCCCCACGCGGCTCACCTCCTGGAAAGAGAAGGGCCTATCCTGGGGTTCATCGGTGGAGCTGACCGGACTCTAGAACTGTGTTAAAAACATGATAAGCAAGAAAATCAAGCTTGTCAACGTGGTCCAGGTCATGCTCTTCCACCGGATCCTCCCGTGTCAAAGACGGGCATTCAATATGTGGGAGTTCGACCTGGCTAAGCACCAGATGCCGCGAGAGCTCTTCGACACGAAACACCAGGACATCTGGAGGGTGCTGTTCAAGTCTGCCGAGGTACCCCCTCCCCTTACCGAGGATCGCGGACTCAACGCAAAGCGCCCTGCCAATTCGGTAAGCTTCTTATATCTCATAAGATGTTTCTTTCCCCAGTATAATCATGTGGGGGATCTAAGCTTCCACGCCATTTAATAGGAATGGGTCGCGACAGCGGAGCGGATTGACTATCCGGCCCCACTGCCCGAGGATCCAGCAAGTGCTCTCTTAATGGAGATGCTGGTTCCGGTGCCCTATGAGGCGCCAGAGAAGAAGGCCAAGAAGAAGGCCACGGGGACCAGGAAAGGTCTCCGGCGCAAGGTCGTATCGGAATCATCGTCCGATAACACCGAGGCGCCCTCCTCCCATGAAAACGAGGAGGAGGAAGAGAAAAGTTCTCCCCTCCCCCCAGCCAGGGGAGACAAGAAAAGGAAGGCCGCCCCGTCAGGGGAAGCCAAAAGGTCCAAGATGGGAAGGACTCTCCTTCCGGACTGCTCCACGGTGGCCGCTTTTAGCGACGAGGAGTGGTTACCCAGGGACAAGCCCCTGGCGACATCGTAAGTATCTGGATACCGCAATAATTCTTGGTATGCTTTATTTTATTACTTCTTATCATGCCGAGCATGATCATGTAGCCCCTCCAAATCCCGTATCGACGTATCCTCTTCGGATGAGTCTTTGGGCCCGCCGGAGATGAACAACGATTCACTCCCGACCGCCTCCCCCCCCACCCTACGGACGACGTCGAGGTGCTGTCTCAAAGGGTACCAAACCAAGGGGAGACAGTTCCGGAAGCGCCCCAAGGCGACATTCCGGATGCTGGGTGCACAAGGGGCAAGACTCCCATGGGCTCTAATGCCGGGGGCAGCAAGTTTGTGCCTATGGCCTCTGTCCATCTAGGGTCATCGGACAATTTGCTGGAAGTGCTTCGCGGCGCTTCCATTGACGAAGAGCACCGCGCTATCATGAGTGCGGTGGTCAAGAAGATTCAGTCCGCCAAAAGCGGACTGACTGAAGCCTGTGTCAGCCTCCTAACAGGTTTTGAGGTAAGTAATCAAATTATGAGAAAATGTTATAGCATAGACATTAGCCCCTGATGCTCTGTTTGGTGTTCGGAAGAAAAGCTAAACAGAGGATCAAATAATAACCACAGGAGTCTAATAAGAATATGTCTATGTGAATAAGCAGGCTTCACTGCTGGCCGCTGCCGCTCACACGGCGGAGGTCTCCGCAATGAAGCGCGACCTTGAGCGGTCCGAGGAAGAGGCCTTACCAAGAGGCAGCTCAAAGAGAACAAAGGTAAGTGATACCTCGTCTGTTTATTGATAAAGAAAAAGGAAACTTGTTGTTAGATCACATGATCATCATGGACTTTGCTAGGGGCCACGACCGAAGTGGCGACCCTGAAGAAGGCGCTGTCCGAGGCCGAAGACAAAGCCGCCAAGGAGCGCGTCGAGTGCAAAAAGCAAGAGGCCCGAGTCGGAGAGGTTCAGCAAGAGCTCCAGGAGTTTGTCAAGAAGTACGAGTCCTTGGAGCGTGTCTCGAGGACGCAAGGGTCCGAGCTTGCGAAGGCCCTCGAGAACGCACAGAATGCCAAGGACGAAGCCCAAAAGGCCCTCCAGGAAATTGAGGCGGTCAGGAAGATAGCGGCGGGTAAGGCATTCTTTATGCAAAGCAAGCATGTGAAGGAAACTTTCCTTTTACTTACCCGAATTCGGAGCTCTCCAGGAGCGTTTGCAGATCTACCCAGCAGTGTGTCGGATGCCACGGAGTTCTACCGGGCCGAGGAAGGGAGCTCGACGGAGAAGTTGTTCTCGTATCAGTATACTGGGACCGAACATCCGATGCCCTTGAGCGACCAGTTGAAGCAACTCGTCGAGCTTCACAAGGCGGCCGAACTGGCCATGAAGGGCCTCATAGTCCGAATGTGGCCTGGCGAGCCCCTGCCCGGCAGCTATTTCGGCCTGGTAAGGCGGCTTGTAAACGCCTGCCCCCGGCTTGAAGTCATAAAGCGGTCCGCCTGAATTGAGGGTGCGCGCAGGGCTTTTGCCCGGGCAAAAGTGCACTGGGCGAAGATGGAAGCCGAGAAGCTGGTGAAGGAGGGGCCACCGGAGGGCAAGGAGCATCGCCACCCCGAAAAGTATTATGACAGTGTCCTGAAGGGTGCTCGCCTTGTGGTAGATGAATGTGCTAAGGATGTAATATTTGAATAAATGTACTCTTTGATCATGTAATATGAAACGAGTTCATGTGCGCTATGTACGCTTGTTAATTTAAAATATTACCTTCTGTGCGGCCGTTTATAAAATTTGAGACTTGGCCAGTCGTCGGCTTCTGCCCCCATGTAACTAGTACTGAGGTGTTCGGGATAGACCTAATCACTCTTTATCCCAGTTTTGGGTCCTTCGAAGGAGGTGTACAGCACAATGAACCAGGCAATCAGACTATAAGGCTTTATCACTCTCACTTAGCCATAGAAGTCTACAATTTTAAATTTTGGCGAGGCCCCTAGTATTCGGAAGGCCGAACTTGGGGTGCTATGTACGCCTAAATCGGACAAGGCCGACTCCTCGCCCGAAGTGGAAACAATCTTTAAGGACTTGAGACCTCTCAAACAGCGACCAGCTCTCGCACTATCATGACAGTCAGTTTTCGGCTTTCTCTACTAAGGTGCTCGTCCGGAAGAACCGGGACACAATTGTAGTAGTTCTCCCAGCGCTACCTTAGCCGATATAGCGGAACGTAAGGTACCAAAGCATGGGAGCCGGGAAAACCCAACTATTGACCCAAGACATGATTCGGAGCTGATGCATATAATGCTATAAGTTCGGGGTGCCACACTGTCGAAAGTGTTCATACTTTTCATGCCGTGTTATGGGGTAAACTGGAGCCCCTGGTGCACTGGTTGTATCAGAATGTACGGGTGTGATTTGTCGTAAATAAGCACACAGGAGAAAAAAAGAAAAGGTAGAGGAATGCAATAATGAGCTAATGTTGTACATTGTTATTTAGATGATACGTCAAAGCATATGCATACATGTAGTGCAATAAGTAAAAGATAGGACTATTTGACATGTCCTATCCAAGGTCAAGATGCGTGTGGGTATGCAAAACAGGTATATCGATCGTTATCAGAGACCACCTGAGGATTCCCTTGTACGTCAAAGCTTCTTGCTTCCTTGGTGTTTCCTTCCCGTGACGGGTCCGAGAATCAGACGATCGGAGAGGGCCTTCAGAGAATAGGGGCCTGAAAGGAACAAAATGTTAAAGGTATCCGGGTCCTGGAGCGGTTGAGCCGCATTGTGGGCCATGCCATAGCCGTGCCTCCGCCTATGCCCATGGTATCTTGAGTGCGTAATTATGTACGCGCAGCGCAAATTTCACCACTTGACTGGGACTAGGATGGAGGCCGAATTGCTAGGCGAGCTCTAAACGTGCCAGGCGATCCTCTTGCAGGGTACTCCGGACTCGCTTGAAGGTGTCCGAGGTCTTTTTTGCCGAATTGGCGGTTTGCCTCATAAGGCTGCTTTGTGCTTCTACTGCGAGGGCCGCAGTGTGCTCCTCCGTGCAGAGTGAGCGTTCTGTGTTTCCATTAACTGTTATAACCCCATGAGGTCCTGGAATTTTGAGCTTGAGGTATGCATAATGCGGTACCGCATTGAATCTGGCAAATGCGGTTCGTCCGAGCAGTGCATGATAGCCACTGCGGAAGGGGACGATATCAAAGAGTAACTCCTCGCTTCGGAAGTTGTCCGGAGATCCGAAGGCTACTTCCAGTTTTATTGAGCCCGTGCAACAGGCCTCTACACCTGGGATGACACCTTAAGGTGGTTTTGGTGGGTTTGATCCTCGAGGGGTCTATGCCCATTTTACGTACTATATCCTGATAGAGCAGGTTCAGGCTGCTGCCACCGTCCATAAGGACTCGAGTGAGGTGAAATCCGTCAATGATGGGGTCAAGGACCAATGCGGCAGAACCGCCATGATGGATACTGATGGGGTGGTCCCTGCGATCGAAGGTGATCGGACAAGAAGACCATGGGTTGAACTTTGGGGCAACTGACTCCATCGCATAGACGTCCCTCAGTGCATGCTTCCGTTCTCGCTTGGGAATATGGGTTGCGTATATCATGTTTATCATTTTCACTTGGGGAGGAAATTTCTTCTGTCCTCCTGTGTTCGGCTGCCGGGGCTCCTCTTCATCGTTGCTATGCAGCCCCTTTTCCTTATTTTCGGCATTTAACTTGCCGGCCTGTTTGAACACCCAACATTCTCTGTTGGTGTGGTTGGCTGGTTTATAGGGGGTGCCTTGAATTTGACACGAACGATCGAGTATGCAGTCCAAGCTGGACGGGCCCAGATTGCTTCTTTTGAACGGCTTTTTCCGCTGACCAGATTTAGAGCCACTGAATCCGGCATTGACTGTCATGTCTTTGGCGTTGTCGCTGTTGTTGTGGCGCTTGTGTCTGTTGTGACGTGGCCTGTCGTTGCTATCTTTGGCATCTGAATTGCCAGGGTTTCTTGAAGTGTTGTTGCTGCGAGCCAGCTAGCTATCCTTGCCCGCATAAAAGCGGGTCATGAGTGTCGTGAGGGCTGCCATGGAATTCGGCTTTTCTTGGTCGAGGTGTCGGGCGAGCCACTCTTCACGGATGTTATGCTTAAATGCCGCTAAGGCATCGGCATCCGGACAGTCGATGATTTGGTTCTTTTTAGTTAGGAACCGAGTCCAGAATTTCCTGGCTGATTCCCCTGGCTGTTGGGTTATGTGACTCAAGTCATCATCATCCGGTGGTCGCACATAAGTGCCCTGGAAGTTATCAAGGAATGCGTCTTCCAAGTTCTCCCAACTGCCAATGGAGTTTGCCGGCAGGCTATTTAGCCAATGCTGACCAGGTCCTTTAAGTTTTAATGGGAGGTACTTGATGGCATGTAGATCGTCACCGCGGGCCATGTGGATGTGGAGGAGGAAATCTCCGATCCATACCACGGGGTCTGTTGTGCCATCGTATGATTCAATGTTCACGGGTTTAGAACCTTCTGGGAATTCGTGATCCATTACTTCATCAGTGAAGCATAGGCGGTGTGTGGCGCCTCTGTGCCGGGATATATCACGACGTAGTTCATACGAGTCTTGTCTGCTATATTCAGCCCGGCTGGATTTGCATTTAGTATATCCGGCGTGACGGTCGTCGTCATTCGTTGGGGCGCGCCCTCGTGATCCGTAGATTGATCTTGTATGTCCTGCTTTATTTTCCAATATGTCTTGCAGGTCCTGCGTGTTGCCCCGAGCCTTGGTGTTTTTGTTTGACTGGTGACGGGGTGCGGGCTGGACTTCGGGTTGATACACCGCCTTGTCTCGGCCACGAGGTGGCCGGTCAGCCGCATCATACGCTGGTAGTATAGGCTTTAATGTTTCCTCCTCAAGTTGGGGTAGCAACCTGCGCTTTGGGTAACTTTTGGTTGGGCGCTCGAGTTCGTATTCCTCGGCTGCCAGTACTTCGGTCCATCTATCCGCTAGCAGATCTTGATCAGCTTGAAGCTGTTGTTGCTTTTTCTTCAGGCTTTTTGCTGTGGCTATAAGCCGACGCTTGAAGCGCTCCTGCTCGACGGGATCCTCAGGCACGATAAATTCTTCGTCATCCAGGCTCACCTCATCGTCGGAGAGAGGCACGTAATTATCATCCTTTGATTCTCCGTCTGCCGCCTGTTCCTTAGGGCTAGCTTGCCCATCCTCCCGCTTGAAGCCTGGCCGGAGGGGATTGTCTTCGGCACTATCCGCAGCGTTATTGTCTCTTGTGCCGGTATCACTGCTTTTGCTATGGCAGACCTTAGAGCGGCGCCGATGATGCCGGTGTTTAGATCGCTTCTCGAGGGGATTATCCTCCGTTGCCTTATTGCCATCGCTTTCTTTGGGGGTGTCCACCATGTATATGTCATATGATGAGGTGGCTGTCCAGCGCCCTGTGGGCGGTGGTTCCTGTTCTTCTCCTGCATCGTCGTCCATATCATCGATGTCTTCGGAGCTAAAATCAAGCATGTCGGTTAAGTTGTCGATAGTGGCTATTAAGTGGGTGGTGGGTGGGGGACGAATTTTTTCTTCGTTTGCTTCCCGCTCGAGCCGGACACAGTTCAGCCAAGGGCCTCCTGACAAGGAGAGAGACCTTAATGAATTTAGCACGTCGCCCAAGGGCGAGTGCTAAAAGATATCCGCGAAGGTGAACTCCATGATCGGTTCCCAATCAGATTCGATAGGCACGGACGCAGGCGGCTCGAAGCCTGTGGCTAGGGACGAATCCAAGGGTCCGGCAACACAGGTCCCACAGGAGGTGAAGTTAGTATTCGGCTCTATCGCCGCTGGGTGTGCGGCCTCCATGGCGGGGTCCATCCACCCGTCCTCGGATGGCATGATCTGCTCCGGTTTGAGGGCCGGAGTAGCCGCAGGTGTGATTTCCCGAACACCGTCTGGCGGCAGAGCTAAGTCATGCTCGTCGCGACTGTGCGGCGCACCTGACATGGGCTCGAATCTGTCAAAGATCAAGTCTCCGTGGATGTCGGCAGTATAGTTCAAGCTTCCAAACCTGACCTAATGGCCAGGGGCGTAGCTATCAATCTGCTCCAGATGGCCAAGCGAGTTGGCTCGCAGTACGAAGCCGCCGAATATGAAGATCTGTTCGGGGAGAAAAACCTCACCCTAGACCGCATCGTTGTCGATGATCGAAGGATCCATCAAGCCTTATGGTGACGACACAGTGGAACTCTCAATGAAAGCACCATGTCGGTGTCAAAACCGGCGGATCCCGGGTAGGGGGTCCCGAACTGTGCGTCTAAGGAGGATGCTAACAGGAGATGGGGGACACAATGTTTACCCAGGTTCGGGCCCTCTCGATGGAGGTAATACCCTACGTCCTGCTTGATTGATCTTGATGATATGAGTATTACAAGAGCTGATCTACCACGAGATCGTAGAGGCTAAACCCTAGAAGCTAGCCTATGATTCTGATTGTCCTTGTCCTACGGACTAAACCCTCCGGTTTATATAGACACCGGAGGGGTCTAGGGTTACACAGAGTCGGTTACAAGGGAGGAGATCTACATATCCGAACTGCCAAGCTTGCCTTCCACGCAAAGGAGAGTCCCACCCGGACATGGGACGAAGTCTTCAATCTTGTATCTTCATAGTCCAATAGTCTGGCCAAAGTATATAGTCCGGCTGTCCGAGGACCCCCTAATCCAGGACTCCCTCAGACGGCCCTCCCCATCCTCCACTCCTTTATATATGGGGGAGGGGGCACCCCATAGACACACAAGTTGATCATTGATCTTTTAGCCGTGTGCGGTGCCCCCCTCCACCATAATCCACCTCGATCATATCGTAGCGGTGCTTAGTCGAAGCCCTATTCCGGTAGCATCATCATCACCGTCATCACCCCATCGTGCTGACGAAGCTCTCCCTCGACACTCTACTAGATCGCGAGTTCGTGGGATGTCACTAAGCCGAACGTGTGCAGATCGCAGAGGTGCTGTCGGTGTCAAAACCGGCGGATCTCGGGTAGGGGGTCTCGAACTGTGCGTCTAGGCCGGATGGTAACAGGAGGCAGGGGACACGATGTTTTACCCAGGTTCGGGCCCTCTTGATGGAGGTAAAACCCTACGTCCTGCTTGATTAATATTGATGATATGGGTAGTACAAGAGTAGATCTACCATGAGATCAGAGAGGCTAAACCCTAGAAGCTAGCCTATGGTATGATTGTTGTTCGTCCTACGAACTAAAACTCTCCGGTTTATATAGACACCGGAGAGGGCTAGGGTTACATAGAGTCGGTTACAATGGTAGGAGATCTACATATCTGTATCGCCAAGCTTGCCTTCCACGCCAAGGAAAGTCCCTTCCGGACATGGGACAAAGTCTTCAATCTTGTATCTTCATAGTCCAGGAGTCCGGCCGAAGGTATAGTCCGGCTATCCGGACACCCCCTAATCCAGGACTCCCTTAGTAGCCCCCGAACCAGGCTTCAATGACGACGAGTCCGACGCGCAAATTGTCTTCGGCATTGCAAGGCGGGTTCTTCTCCAAATTCCATGTACCTATTGAACAGTGTCCAGTTTCTTGTAAATGTAGTGCTCCTTGGCTTCTATGCCCAATAATGGCCATTTTCCACGTGTCAAACGAATATGAAAAGTTAGGGTGTTTTTTATATTTACACCCCTAGCCGCGTGAATGAGCCGCCTATTTAAGGGGACAAGGATTTAGATCCAAACCACACCTTCTCCCTTCCGCGAGTATTCATCAGAGCGTATCCGACAGAGGTCCATTCCATCATGGCCGGCCGCCGCAGCTCCTCCTCTCGCCCTTCCAGCCCTCAGCCTGGAGATTGGAAGAGGTGCTCCATCCCGCACAGCGAGCTAGTGACGCTCCAGACCAAGGGATTTCCTCCCGGCCTATATGGTCCCAGTTCGAGCCGGACTTGCCACCTATAATGGCGGAGAGCAAGCAGAGAGCGCCCCCAATCCCTCCAAAGGAGAGCGGGTATGCCTTGCCCCTTACTTAATAAGAGGGCTCAGATTTCCAATTCATCCGTTTCTCCGGGGGCTTCTGGAGTTCTATGGCCTCCAGCTGCACAACCTCATGCCTGCCTCCATATTGCATATCGCGGGCTTCGTAGCCCATTGTGAGTTGTTCTTGGGCTGCGAGGCTCATTTCGCACTGTGGAAAAGGCTATTCTGCCTTGTGCCCGCTCTAAGGAGGGGTCAATATATCAGGTGGGCGGAGCCGAAGTGTGGCGCATCGCCGGGACCGGATATCTATCCGGAACCCCAAAGAAGGCGTCCGAGGACTGGCCTTCGGAATGGTTTTATATAGAGGACGTCCCGCTGCCGGATCCTGTCCGGATCGGCCTCCCTGAGTTCGACAGTGCTCCCCTAAAGAAGCTCCTAAGCTGGCGTCCATGGAGCCCTCAAAGGGAAAGTGACAGGGACGTTATTTACCTGATGGGCTGGATAAGGTTGTTAGCTCATTCCGGACTGACCATGATCGGGGTCATGGCCGCATGCATCATGCGAGGGGTGCAGCCGCTTCAGTATAGAGGCCGCCCCATGTGGGGCTTCAACAGGGAGGACGACGCCACCCGCTACGGTCGTAAGGGGCCGGATTCGGCTGCCGCTCTAATAAAGACCTTGTCCGCTTTATACAAGGGAGAAGAGGAGGAATTTCTCCGCATCAACCCACGGGGTGGATTTTCTATGTACAAACCCCCAAGTTGGGTAAGTGGACACTTTTACTTGCCCATCCGTTTTATATTCCCATTGTTAAATTTTCAGTCTAACGACTTCAACGCAGGAACTGCGCCAGGCTGTTAAAGAAATAAACAGCCCTCCTCCACAACCCGAGGATCCGGGACGGTCCCTCGACCCAGCCTCTCAAGAGGATCCAGACTTATCTGTGGAGCTGATTGATGGAGTGCTTCATCAATTGAGCAAGGACAACGCCTTGGTGGCCATTACGGCCGATTATCCAGGGCTACTCCCAGCCTCACAGGTAACTGAGACCGGAGTCCCAGCACTTTGAAAAGGGATCTGTCCTTGCGTGTTTTCGATTGCCGTATGACAACCGTGTTTTGCAAGGGAGGTCCTTGAGACGGGAGGCCGAGCCTGCGGCGACTAGCCAACGAGGGGCGGCAAGGCCCCGCGAGCTGAAAAGAAGTGCGGTCCAGACTGAGGCACCGGCGCAAAGGTATAGCGCACCACCTTATTCCCAGGTGTTATTCCTTCGAGTCATATTAATGCTCGTGCTCTCTTCAGGATGAAGAGACCTCGCCGGACTATATCCGGAGAGGCTGCCAATCGCGCCTCCACCAGCCAGGCTCCAAAGCCTGGTCCGGAAGCAGAGGCGAACACGAGGCGCGCACCGGACGCTCCTTCGACGGAGGATGCGGACAGGCTGTCTGCCACCAATTCCGAGGTGGAGAGTGCCATGAACCACAGGCGTCGCCGGACAGTTCTTTGCGACGCTTGTTTCTCCCAAGAGGCATTGGATGCCTTCAATTCGGGAGATGCGTACCTTCGTGCCGCTCAAAATGGTCTAGCCAGAGCCACGGAGCAGTATGTGAAAGACATACGGGCAAGAAAATTTTGGTAATTATATATATGTACCAGTAGCCCCCGAGAGTTGAAACAGTTAGAATAACTGATTTAAGGATCATCTGTTATGCAGGTTCTTACAAAAAAGAATACCCTGCTATCCCAGGAGCTGGAAGAGTGCAAAGCCCGACTTGAGGCCACACTAGCCGCGGCAGGGGAGCCCAAGGAGACCCCCTCTGGTAATATACGCTTCGAAAGATAAGTATTTTGCGAAGTGCGGCGTGGGTGCAAATCTGACAAATGAAATTGCAGATGGCGCCGGATTAAATCCGGAAGTGCAACAACTCCGACACCAGCTGAAGGATGGTGAGAGCGTGCTGACAAAGGTGAGGCGAGAGAAGAACGATCTCCAAGATGCCAACACCAAGCTGGGCGTTGAACTGAAGGACGTTTGTGCCCAGCTGTTGGACTCCGTGAAGGAGAATCAGCGGCTTCGACGCGGCATATATAGTAAGTGCTTAAACGAACTTTGAAAAAACAAGTTCGGCGAGGAAGTCGACTAACAGAGTAATGTATGTAGGTATGCTAACATGTCGTCCTGCAGAGGAAATACCCGGTTCTACGGGTGACCTTCTTCCCGAGCTCTCACAACTGCATGAGCGAGTTCGGCAGGTGATGCAAGGCGTCGCCCAGGCTTTGTGGCCTTCCGTCTCCATGCCCGAAGGCCTTGGAGAGCTTGTAGAGAAGCTGAAGGGAGCGCGGCGGCGCTTCCGATTGTGGAAGATGTCGGCCTGCCGTCAAGGCGCCAGGGAGGCCTGGGCCATGGTGAAGACGCGGTACACAAAGGCTGACCCAAACCACATGGCTGAGGTCAGACCCGTAGGGCCCGATGGGAAGGAGATCCCTGTGAGCTTAGTATACGGCCAAGTAGAGCTGGCCGCAAAGTATTCCCAACAGGACTGTAAACTAGATAGCCTGTTAGATGGTATTGAAGAGGAATACAATCAGTCAGATTGACTATGTAATTTTAATTGACATGTGTAATGCCTTCTAGCCGGATTGTAGATCGTTTTTCATGGCCGACCTTTTCGCTTCAACCTCGGGACCTGACGGTCCGGAGTGTGTCCAAATACCCTCACGGTTATATAAGAACCGGGGTATGCATGGAGACCAGGCGTAGGGGTCATTAGTGCTTGAACAGACAAGTGCCCAACTAGTTATGTTATATTACATGGTTAGTAAGAAACATCTTCCAGGGAGAATAGTTCCGTTAGGAGTTCCTTTCCCTGGGAGGCATGCCCTAAAGTGCATGTCCATTCTGCGAAAAGAGGCGCAGGAAAAACATCTGGGGGCGTATAGATAAGAAAAAGATCATCTTTAGTTCACCGACCGAATATTCCCTTAAGAACGCTAGCTTTCGGCTTCACCCAGTCTGAGGTACACATCCGGCTGACCCGGCAGTAACAATCACAGAGGTGCTCCCTTTACCACCTAGCTGAACAATCGGGAACGTAGGGGTAAGCACAGGAGCCAAGCAACCCAGCTTGGCCAAAACTTAAGTCATATCGATGCATATCATGGCGAATAAAAGGTACATGCGGAAGTGTGACACATGTGTTGGGCATGAAGCCCGTATAAATAAGCTTCTGTTTAAAGAAGCCCCCAGGTTTAATGAGCGCGGATAGCGCGTCATTTTATGAGCCTTTAAAGGCTATAAGAGAGAGAGAGAGAGAGAGGAGAAGGAGAGAAATGTAAGACAGAAAGTATGTAAAAATGGACAGAGGAAGGAGACGAACATAGAGTCCGGCACTAGGCATAGAATCTTCGGAGACGGGCTGTGTTCCATGGGTTCGGCTCGAGTCGGTTATCCGATGCATCTCGCAGGCGGTATGCTCCACCAGTTAGGACTTGGTCAATTATGAAGGGACCTTCCCACTTGGGCTTGAGTTTGTCCTTTTTCTTGTCCGGCAGGCGTAGACCTAATTCGCCAACGTTGTAATCTTTGGCCCATACTTCTCTGCTTTGGTATCTTCGAGCCTGCTATTGATAGAATGCGGAACGGGCTTTTGCCACGTCTCGCTCTTCCTCCAAGGCGTCCAAACTGTCCTACCGATCGAGCTCGGCTTCTCTTTCTTCGTACATGCGAACTCGAGGTGAGTCATGAATTATGTCGCAGGGCAAAATTGCCTCTGCGCCGTACACCATGAAGAATGGTGTGTATCTGGTGGTGCGATTCGGTGTGGTCCGCAGCCCCCAGAGTACGGAGTCGAGCTCCTCTACCTAGTGCGTATTAGATTCCTTGAGGGACCGCACTAATCTGGGTTTGATGCCGCTCATGATAAGACCATTTGCACGTTCGATCTGGCCGTTGGTTTGTGGATGATAGACGAAAGCATAATCAAGCTTGATGCCCATGTTTTTGCACCAGAGTTTTACCTCATCGGCCGTAAAGTTCGTGCCGTTATCAGTGATGATGTTGTGGGGGACGCCGTAATGGTGTACAACCCCGGATATAAAGTCTGTCACCGGTCTGGATTCGGCCGTCTTAACAGGCTTGGCTTCTATCCATTTGGTGAACTTATCCACCATGACCAGTAAGTATTTTTTCTTGTGGGTTCCGCCTTTAAGGGGTCCAACCATGTCAAGCCCCTAGACCATGAAGGGCGAGGTGATGGGGATAGTTTGGAGGGAGGTGGGTGGCATATGGCTTTGGTTTGCAAAAAGCTGGCAACCGACGCATCGTTGGACTAAGTCCTGGGCATCTGCCCGGGCCATCGGCCAATAAAAGCCTGTACGGAAGGCCTTACTTACAAGGGACCGAGCTGCAGCGTGATGTCCACCAAGTCCGGCATGAATTTTAGCCAGGAGGTTCCGCCCTTCCTCTTCGGAGATGCACCTTTGAAGGACTTCGATAGTGCTTTTCTTATAAAGCTCTCCCTCATGGACTTTATAGGCTTTAGATCGCCGCACTATGCAGCGTGCCTCATTTTGGTCCTCAAGGAGTTCCCTCCTGGTAAGGTAGGCGAGGAATGGTTCTGTCCATGGGGCGATGACGGCCATTATTACATGGGTTGAAGGTGTTATTTCATTGGTAGAGCCTCCAATTATGTCAGAGTGTTCGGTGTCGGGCAGTGCGGTTGGGTCCGGACTAATATTGCCAGGTTCCCCTTCCCATACTACGGACGGCTTGAACAGAATTTCCAAGAAGATGCTGGGGGGGACTACATCGCGTTTTGCGCCGATGCGTGCCAGGACATCTGCCGCCTGATGATTTCCCGGGCTATATGGTGAAATTCGAGGCCTTCGAACCGAGCTGAGATTTTTAGGACGGCGTTGCGATAAGCTGCCATTTTTGGATCCTTAGCATCAAAGTCTCTATTTATTTGGGATATTGCGAGGTTCGAGTCCCCGCACACCTCTAGGCGTTGAATGCCCATGGATACTGCCATCCAGAGACCATGTAAAAGGGCCTCATATTCGGCTGCGTTGTTGGAGTCTGTGTACATTATCTGGAGTACATATTGAACTGTGTCTCCTGTGAGGGACGTCAAAATGACGCCATCCCCTAGACCGGCCAACATTTTGGAGCCGTTGAAGTGCATGACCCAGTTTGAATATGTGCCGTATTCTTTAGGGAGTTCGGCCTCCGTCCATTCTGCGACGAAGTCGGCCAAAACTTGCGACTTGATAGCTCGCCGTGGCTTGTAAGTTATGTCGAATGGGAGGAGCTCAATGGCCCATTTTGCAATCTGGCCCGTCGCGTCGCAGTTGTTTATAATATCGTTAAGTGGCACTTCCGAGGCTACTGTTATTGAACACTCTTGAAAGTAGTGTCGCAGCTTCCGGGATGCCATAAATACCGCGTACGCAATCTTTTGATAATGCGGGTACCGTGACTTGCACGGAGTAAGGACAGTGGACACATAATAGACCGGCTTTTGAAGGGGGAATTTGTGTCCGTCCGTTTCTCGTTCGACGACGAGCATTGCGCTTACGACCTGATGGGTTGCTGCAATGTATAATAGCATTGGTTCGCCAATGTGTGGCGCAGCCAGGACTGTTTTTTTGCCAAGATGGCTTTTATTTCGTCGAGTCCAGCCATGGTTGCATCCGTCCACTCGAAGTGTTCGGTGCGCCGAAGGAGGCGGTAAAGGGGTAGGGCCTTTTCTCCTAAGCGGGAGATAAAGCGGCTTAAAGCCGCCACGCATCCGGTTAATTTTTGTATTTGTTTGAGGTCCTTCGGGATATCCAATTGTGATAGATCTCGGATCTTCGCTGGATTTGCTTCAATTCCTCTACTGGATACAATGAAGCCCAAGAGCTTTCCGGCTGGAACGCCGAAAACGCATTTTTCCGGGTTGAGCTTGATGTCGTATGTTCGGAGGTTATCGAATGTTAGCCTCAAGTCATCTACTAGAGATTCGACATGTCTTGTTTTAACGACCACATCATCTACGTATGCCTCCACTGTTTTGCCGATCTGGTTTGCCAGACATGTCTGAATCATGCGCTGATATGTTGCGCCGGCGTTTTTGAGCCCGAAGGGCATTGTGTTGAAGCAGAATGGGCCGTATGGTGTGATGAATGCCGTTGTGGCTTGGTCTGACTCTGCCATCTTTATTTGATGGTAGCCGGAGTATGCGTCGAGGAAACACAACGAATCGTGTCCTGCGGTAGCGTCGATAATTTGATTGATGCGGGGGAGAGGGAAGGGATCCTTTGGGCAAGCCTTGTTAAGGTCTTTGAAATCAATGCACAGGCGCCAGGATTTGTCCTTCTTTGGTACCATCACCAGGTTTGCTAGCCAGTCCGGATGTTTTATATCTTTGATGAATCCGGCCTCCAATAGCTTGCCTAGTTCCTCTCCCATGGCCTGTCTCTTAGGTTTGGAAAAACGCCGAAGAGCCTGTTTGACTGGCTTGAATCCTTTTAGTATATTTAAGCTGTGTTCAGCCAGCCTGCGTGGGATTCCTGGCATGTCTGAAGGGTGCCAGGAGAAAATGTCCCAGTTCTCTCGTAGGAACTCTCGCAGCGCGGCGTCTACATCAGGGTTTAACTGTGCCCCGATGGAAGCTATTTTATTGGGGTCCGTTGGATGGACCTGGAATTTGACTATTTCGTCCGCGGGTTTAAAGGAGGTGGACTTGGATATCTTATCGAGTATCACATCGTCCCTATTCACCATGGAGCGCAGCGCAGTCAGTTCCTGAGCCGCTAGAGCTTCGGATAGCGCCTCGAGGGCCAGTGCGTCTGTCTTGTTTTTGGTGCGGAGTGCTATGTCCGGATCACTAACGAGAGTGATGATTCCATTAGGCCCGGGCATCTTGAGCTTCATGTACTCGTAATGGGGTATTGCTTGGAAGACTGTAAACGCTTCCCGCCCTAGCAGAGCGTGATATCCGCTACTGAACGGGGCCACCTGGAATGTGACCTCTTCGGACCTATAATTATCCAGCGTGCTGAACACCACATCTAGTGTGATTTTTCCTGTACAGCGCGCTTCCCGACTGGAGATTATTCCTCTAAAGGTTGTGCTGCTTCGCTCAATGCGGTTCCAGTCTATTTCCATTTTTGAAGGGTTTCCTCATAAATGAGGTTCAATCCGCTGCCGCCATCCATGAGTACCTTGGTAAGACGAAAGCCGTCCACTATTGGACTGAGGACCAATGCGGCTGGTGCTCGGGCTGTTCGGAATTTAGGTTCATCACTGGCGTTAAAAGTAATAGTCGTGTCACTCCATGGGTTTATTGTTGCTACTTGGTAGACTTCGGCAAGGCCGCGGAGTGTTCTTTTTCGCATATTATTTGATGTGAAAGTCTCGAAGACTGTTAATACCGTACTGGTTTCTCTGGGGTGGCTTTCTGTGGCTTCTGGAATTAGAAGATCTTCGCCAATTTTTGCCACCTGTCGGAGTATCCAACATGATCTAAGGATGTGAGTTGGTGTGGCGCCCTCTGCACTGTGAATTTTACAGGGTCCATCAAGCCATCCTTCCAGTACGGTTCCATGCACTATAGAGGGCTTTTGCTTTTTGGTATTGAACCCGGGTGTCTGACGATGATGCACCCTTTTATTTCGGACCGGGTTTGTATTCAAGGCCAGATTGTCCCAAAATTTTGTTTCGGTTTTCCAGGCGCTTTCCATCGCACAGTACTTTCGTACTATGGACGCCAAGTCAGCAAAGCATGTAATATCATGGCGACTTATGGCGTTGAGGATTCCCTTGTCCGTGCAATTATTGCAGAAGAATGAAATTGTGTCTTCCTCGCGACAGTCCTTTATCCTGTTCATAACCAGGAGGAATCTGGCCCAGTAATGATGTATTGTTTCTTCGGGTTCTTGCCTAATTTGGGATAGATCGCTTATGTACGGGTGGGTGGGCGGAATCAAATCCGAAACCTCACCCAATCTGAGACCCAGGAGCCAAGGAGTTTCCGAACTCAGAAGTTTGGATTCTTGGATGCTGTCCAATGAATCTAGCCCGTCACCTGACTTTAAGTTCAGGTCTTGAGTGATGTCCTCCCCTCCGCAGGTATCCGACTTGGAGGGATCGGGAATCCGGACATATCTAGTCCTTAAGATAGATGAAGGGTCGCCGCACTGTCCCTCTACCATGGCAACGTGATGGGTGACCTGGGGGAGTTAATCTCTCTCAGATCGGGTTTAGACCCAATCTGGTCGTAATCCGTAGCGACTCCCAGGGCGGCGAAGCAATCCAAGAGCTCGTTTAGGGAAGAGAGCTCCATTGGATCTAGCTGCTCGGCGAATTCCGAGCTGACGTGAAGATTGCCTTTGATGACCCGAGAGGTCATCGTCGGCGCAGCAGCCGAACGGGTGGTCATAAGGAAACCACCTAGCCTAAGAGTCTGGCCGACAGCCAAAGCTCCCTTAGCAACGGTGCCGACTTTAAAGACGGGATGAGGCATCCTTCCTGATGGTGACAGCACAGAGGAACTCTCAATGAAAGCACCAATGTCGGTGTCAAAACCGGCGGATCTCGGGTAGGGGGTCCCGAACTGTGCGTCTAGGCCGGATGGTAACAGGAGGCAGGGGACACGATGTTTTACCCAGGTTCGGGCCCTATTGATGGAGGTAAAACCCTACGTCCTGCTTGATTAATATTGATGATATGGGTAGTACAAGAGTAGATCTACCACGAGATCAGAGAGGCTAAACCCTAGAAGCTAGCCTATGGTATGATTGTTGTTCGTCCTATGGACTAAAACTCTCTGGTTTATATAGATACCGGAGAGGGCTAGGGTTACACAGAGTCGGTTACAATGATTGGAGATCTACATATCCGTATCGCCAAGCTTGCCTTCCACGCCAAGGAAAGTCCCTTCCGGACACGGGACGAAGTCTTCAATCTTGTATCTTCATAGTCTAGGAGTCCGGCTGAAGGTATAGTCCGGCTATCCGGACACCCCCTAATCCAGGACTCCCTCAGGTGTCGTATCTTCGGTACTAGGATCAGTCAATCGTGAAGACGTACGACTACATCAACCGCATTGTCATAACGCTTCCGCTTACGATCTACGAGGGTACATAGACAACACTCTCCCCTCTCGTTGCTATGCATCACCATGATCTTGCGTGTGCGTAGGAATTTTTTTTTGAAATTACTGCTTTCCCCAACATATCGCAGCCCCAAACTTTAAGAAATGACAACTTGGGTTTCTTGCCAAACCACAGTTCATAAGGTGTCGTCTCAACGGATTTTGATGGTTCCCTATTTAACGTGAATGCAGCCATCTCTAAAGCATAACCCCAAAACGATAGCGGTAAATCAGTAAGAGACATCATAGATCGCACCATATCTAATAAAGTACGGTTACGACGTTCGAACACACCATTACGTTGTGGTGTTCCAAGTGACGTGAGTTGCGAAACTATTCCGTATTGTTTCAAATGAAGACCAAACTCATAACTCAAATATTCACCTCCACGATCAGATCGTAGAAACTTAATTTTCTTGCTACGATGATTTTCCACTTCACTCTGAAATTGTTTGAACTTTTCAAATGTTTCAGACTTATGTTTCATCAAGTAGATATACCCATATCTGCTCAAATCATCTGTGAAGGTCAGAAAATAACGATGCCCGCCAGGAGCATCAACATTCATCAGACCGCATACATCAGTATGTATTATTTCCAATAAGTCTGTTGCTTGTTCCATTGTTTCGGAGAACGGAGTCTTGGTCATCTTTCCCATGAGGCATGGTTCGCAAGCATCAAGTGATTCATAATCAAGTGATTCCAAAAGTCCATCAGCATGGAGTTTCTTCATGCGCTTTACACCAATATGACCTAAACGGCAGTGCCACAAATAAGTTGCACTATCATTATTAAACTTATATCTTTTGGCTTCAATACTATGAATATGTGTATCACTACTATCGAGATTTAGTAAAAATAGACCACTCATCAAGGGTGCATGACCATAAAAGATATTACTCATATAAATAGAACAATCATTATTCTCTGATTTAAATGAATAACCGTCTCGCATCAAACAAGATCCAGATATAGTGTTCATGCTTAACGCTGGCACCAAATAACAATTATTCAGGTCTAATACTAATCCCGAAGGTAGATGTAGAGGTAGCGTGTCGACGGCGATCACATTGACTTTGGAACCATTTCCCACATGCATCGTCACCTCGTCCTTAGCCAATCTTCTCTTAATCCGTAGCCCCTGTTTCGAGTTACAAATATTAGCAACAAAACCAATATCAAATACACAGGTGCTACTGCGAGCATTAGTAAGGTACACATCAATAACATGTATATCAAATATACCTTTCACTTTGCCATCCTTATTATCCGCCAAATACTTGGGGCACTTCCGCTTCTAGTGACCAGTCCCTTTGCAGTAGAAGCACTCAGTCTCAGGCTTAGGTCTAGACTTGGGCTTCTTCACTTGAGCAGCAACTTGCTTGCTGTTCTTCTTGAAGTTCCCCTTCTTCCCTTTGCCCTTATTCTTGAAACGGGTTGTCTTGTTGACCATCAACACTTGATGCCCCTTCTTGATTTCTACCTCCGCAGCCTTTTGCATCGCGAAGAGCTCGGGAATTGTCTTATCCATCCCTTGCATATTATAGTTCATGACGAAGCTCTTGTAGCTTAGTGGCAGTGATTGAAGAACTCTGTCAATGACACTATCATCAGGAAGATTAACTCCCAACTGAGTCAAGTGGTTGTGGTACCCAGACATTCTAAGTATATGTTCACTGACAGAACTATTCTCCTACATTTTGCAGCTGTAGAACTTATTGGAGACTTCATATCTCTCAATCCGGACATTTGCTTGAAATATTAACTTCAACTCCTGGAACATCTCATATGCTCCATGACGTTCAAAACATCGTTGAAGTCCTGGTTCTAAGCCGTAAAGCATGGCACACTAAACTATCGAGTAGTCATCATCTTTTCTTTGCCAGACGTTCTAAACGTCGCCAGCAGCATCTGCAGCAGGTTTGTCACCCAGTGGTGCTTCCAGGACGTAATTCTTCTGTGCAGCAATGAGGATAATCCTCAAGTTACGGACTCAGTCCGTGTAATTGCTACCATCATCTTTTAACTTAGCTTTCTCTAGGAACGCATTAAAATTTAATGGAACAACAGCACGGGCCATCTATCTACAACAACATAGACATGCAAAATACTATCAGGTACTAAGTTCATGATAAATTAAAGTTCAATTAATCAAATTACTTAAGAACTCCCACTTAGATAGACATCCCTCTAATCATCTAAGTGATCACGTGATCCATATCAACTAAACCATGTCCGATCATCACGTGAGATGGAGTAGTTTTCAATGGTGAACATCACTATGTTGATCATATCTACTATATGATTCACGCTCGACCTTTCGGTCTCAGTGTTCCGAGGCCATATCTGCATATGCTAGGCTCGTCAAGTTTAACCTGAGTATTCTGTGTGTGCAAAACTGGCTTGCACCCATTGTATGTGAACGTAGAGCTTATCACACTGGATCATCACGTGGTGTCTTAGCATGACGAATTGTAGCAACGGTGCATACTCAGGGAGAACACTTGTACCTTGAAATTTAGTGAGAGATCATCTTATAATGCTACCACCGAACTAAGCAAAATAAGATGCATAAAGGATAAACATCACATGCAATCAATATAAGTGATATGATATGGCCATCATCATCTTGTGCCTTTGATCTCCATCTCCAAAGCATTGTCATGATCACCATCGTCACCAGCTTGACACCTTGAACTCCATCATAGCATCGTTGTCGTCTCGCCAACTATTGCTTCTACGACTATCGCTACCGCTTAGTGATAAAGTAAAGCAATTACATGGCGATTGCATTTCATACAATAAAGCGACAACCATATGGCTCTTGCCAGTTGCCGATAACTCTGTTACAAAACATGATCATCTCATACAATAAAATTTAGCATCATGTTTTGACCATATCACATCACAACATGCCCTGCAAAAACAAGTTAGACGTCCTCTACTTTGTTGTTGCAAGTTTTATGCGGCTGCTACGGGCTTCTAGCAAGAACCGTTCTTACCTACGCATCAAAACCACAATGTAGTACAGTGATTGCTTTTTGATCTTCAAAAAGAACCCTGTGCATTGAAACCGATTCAACTAAAGTTGGAGAAACATACACCCACTAGCCACCTTTGTGTGAAGCACGTCGGTAGAACCAGTCTCGCGTAAGCGTACGCGTAATGTCGGTCTGAGCCACTTCATCCAGCAATACCACTGAATCAAGAATCAACTAGTGACGGCAAGCAATATGTATATACTCACGCCCACAACTCCTTTGGGTTCTACTCGTGCATATAACATCTACGCATAAACCTGGCTTGGATGCCACTATTGGGGAACGAAGTAATTTCAAAAAAATCCTATGCGCACGCAAGATCCATCTAGGTGATGCATAGCAATGATAGGGGAGAGTGTTGTCCATGTACTCTCGTAGACCGTAAGCGAAAGCGTTATGACAACACGGTTGATGTAGTCTTACGTCTTCACGATCCGATCCTAGCATCAAAGGTACGGCACCTCTATGATCTGCACACGTTCAGCTCGGTGACGTCCCACGAACTCTAGATCCAGCTGAGGTCGAGGGAGAGTTTCGTCAGCACGACGGCGTGATGACGGTGATGATGAAGTTACCGACGCAGGGCTTTGCCTAAGATCTACAACGATATGACTGAGGTGGAAATCTGTGGAGGGGGCACCACACACGGCTAAATAATCAACTTGTGTGTCTATGGGATGCCCCCCTCCCCCGTATATAAAGGAGTGGAGGAGGGGGAGGGCCGGCCCTCTCATGGCGCGCCCAAGGGGGGAGTCCTACTGCCGGTGGGAGTAGGATTCCCCCTTCCCTAGTTGGAGTAGGAGAGGAAGGAAGGGAGAGAGAGAGGGAAGGAAAGGGGGGCCGGCCCCCACCCAATTCGGATTGGGCTTGGGGGGGCGTGCCCTCCACCATGGCCGCCTCCTCCTCTCTCCCACTAAGGCTCAATAAGGCCCATACACTCCCCGGGGGGTTCCGGTACCCCCTATTACTCCGGTAAATGCCCGAACTCACCCGGAACTATTCTGATGTCCAAACATAGCCTTTCCAATATATTGATCTTTATGACTCGACCATTTCAAGACTCCTCGTCATGTCCGTGATCATATCCGGAACTCCGAACTACCTTCGGTACATCAAAACACATAAACTCATAATATCGATTGTCACCGAACGTTAAGCGTGAGGACCCTACGGGTTCGAGAACTATGTAGACATGAGCGAGACTCACTTCCGGTCAATAACCAATAGAGGAACCTGGATGCTCATATTGGTTCCTACATATTCTGCGAAGATCTTTATCGGTCAAACCGCATAACAACATATGTTGTTCCCTTTGTCATCGGTATGTTACTTGCCCGAGATTCGATCATCGGTATCTCAATACCTAGTTCAATCTCGTTACCGGCAAGTCTCTTTACTCGTTCCGTAATGCATCATCCCGCAACTAACTCATTAGTCACATTTCTTGCTAGGCTTATAGTGATGTGCATTACCGAGAGGGCACGGAGATACCTCTTCGACAATCGGAGTGACAAATCCTAATCTCGATCTGTGCCAACTCAACACACACCATCGGAGACACCTGTAAAGCATCTTTATAGTCACCCAGTTACGTTGTGATGTTTGATAGCACACTAAGAGTTCCTCCGGTATTCGGGAGTTGCATAATCTCATAGTCATAGGAACATGTATAAGTTATGAAGAAAGCAATAGCAACAAACTAAACGATCATCGTGCTAAGCTAATGGATGGGTTAAGTCAATCACATCATTCCCTAATGATGTGATCCCATTCATCAAATGACAACTCTTGTCCATGGCTAGGAAACTCAACCATCTTTGATTAACGAGCTAGTCAAGTAGAGGCATACTAGTGATACTCAGTTTGTCTATGTATTCACACATGTCTAAGTTTCCGGCTAATACAATTCTAGCATGAATAATAAGCATTTATCATGATATAAGGAAATATAAATAACAACTTTATTATTGCCTATAGGGCATATTTCCTTCATTATCTTCAAGCGCACCGCAATTATTTTTGAGATCACTTTATATACCACATTGCATAGAATTATAGGTCTGAATTGAGTTACCTTGTTTGGGGAATTAACCTTTGGGATCATTACTATTGTAGTATCATTCCAGACCTCAGGTATCGAGCAAGTGTTACCGCCTGGAGTACCTCTTTTGTCATGCCATCCCCCAACATAGGCCAAAATCTTTTATAAAAAATGGCGTGCAGACCGTCCGGCCCAGGTGCTTTTAAATCTCCAATATCAAAGAGGTCCTTTCGTACATCATATTCTGTATAAGGGGCTAGAAGGGCCTTATTCATTTCATCGTTCACTTTCCTTTTGACAAGGGATATGACCTCTAGATTCGGTTGAACCACTTCTGATTTGAAAAGGTTTGAAAAATACCCCAAAATGTGATTTTTCATCTTCGTGTCTTGTACCCAGACGCCATTTTCATCAATTAACTTTTTGATCTGGTTTCTCTTCTTTCTCGCTGTTGCCGCATTATGGAAAAAAGAGGTATTACGATCACCATGTAATAGCCAGTTTGCACGACCCCGTTGTAGCCAGTATATCTCTTCTTGTTCCAAAAGATTTTCAATAAGGACTAGGGTCTCCTTTTTGCCGCGCTTGAGTTTCCGCATTCATAGGGCCCCTTCACAATTTTTCTAGATTTTTTTTTGAGTTTTTAATTCTATTTTTCGGCCCCCTTAGTATATCACGATCCCAGGTATGCAAATCCGCGTGCACCGCCCCTGGTACGTTCAGCGAGAGACGGTCCAATACCTAACATCTTTGCTTTTTCCCATGATGTACGTGCTATTTCTACGACTGTCTCTTCTTTGAGCCAACGATCTTCAAACTGTTTTACTCGTCCTCCAGATTAATTAAATATGTTACAATCATAATATTATGTATCCAAGACAAAGGGGACGGTGATCAGAATGGACATGTTCTTCGTTTATGATTGCAACCCGTGGGAATTTGTTCGCCCAATCCACATTACAAACCCCACGATCAAGTCTCTCCCTAATCTCACCTCTTATCCAAGTGAAGCAATCACCAATATAGCCCATATCTTTTAGACCGCATTCTCCTAAGCAATTACGAAAGTCTCTCATCATTGCATTAGGCCTCACATTCCCTCCCTCTTTTTCTGAAGACAATAATATTTCATTGAAGTCTCCCAACATTATCCAGGGGTGATCACCCTTATCATGCAGATTGCGGATATCATCCCAAGAAAGATTACGCTCATTCCAATTCACATAACCATAAAAACCCATAAAACGCCACTGTACAACATTTTCATTCATGAATAGAACATCAATAAAATGAGCTGTCTCATAGTTCAAAATGACTTTATTCATCTTTTGATAAAACAAAACGAGTCCACCGGCCCGACCATCACTTTCCACTACAAACATAGCATCAAAATTTAGAACACAACGTAGCTCATCAGCTTTACATTTATTCAAATGAGACTCAAAAAGGAAAATCAACTCCGCCTTGACACACCCTTGAAGGTCCAAGAGCTCGTGAACTGTCGTGGGGAGAGCATACCACGACAGTTCCATCCTATGATTTTCATTTGGCTCGGCGAACCTCCTCCTTGGAGGCCGCCGATGCGCCATCATCTCCAACGGGTTCTCTCCTCTTCTGCACATAAGCTTCTTCTTTCTCCTCTACTTCTCTCGCTACATGTGTGGTACCCCCATTCCCATCCCTCATTGCTTCCACTCTACCCGTACAAACTCTCTTGGAAGAGACACTTATATCTCCATACAAAATACACTCATAGCTATCCATCATTTTTTCAAAAGAAAAATCTACTTCACTACGAGCCGAAGGCGCATCAAAAAGATTCTTCCTTTTTTTTTACCTATGATACTTTTGCGAGCTTCATCTGACCTCTCATATCCTCTCTCCTTCCTTTCTTTCCTCCCCTTTCCCTTTGGCTTAACCTGCTGGGTATCTTTTTAGCATTAAACATGAAACCAATACTATTGTTTGTATCTGTAGTGGCCAGCCTTGCAGCAACCGCTCCTGAGAGTGCCTCCAGCACATCCGGTTTGAACAAGAGTTGTTCGGAGTAAACTGGGCCAGGAAAAGTTGTAGAAGAGGCACAATCAACGGCACCCAACAGCTAGGTCGCCTGGTCCTTCTGTCCGGCTGGGATCTGCCAAGAAGAAGCAGCTTCATGGATCACGTTTGGAGCTCCAGGTCCACCCAAACGTACTTGTACCTAGCCCTTCTGGCCAGGCAGTACATATGGGAGGGAAACACCCCCCGCCACTAGGCCAAGACCCTCCTATCCAAGCTTACCAGTGGTGGTTTGAGCAGCAGCCCGGTCCACCTGACCAAGCTCTGCCCCAGCAGGGGTGTTCAGGGGCGCCACAGTAGCCCGGCCCTCCTGACCGAGCGGTGGCGCGCCTGAATGGGAGACCCCCTTTACCGCCAGCTCCATGCCAAGGTTGGTCTGGTCGAGAGGGAGAGCCGCCAGGTCCTCCTGACCCGGCACAACACCAAGGGAGGCCCCCTAGGGGGCGACAAGGGCCCAGCCCTCCTGGCCGAGCGAGTGGCCTACCTTGGTCGTCGTCGCGGGTGTCACAACACCCTTGTCCATCACCGTGAGATCACTCACAGCTTTGTTCACCTTGACCACCATTCCCTCCGTGGCTCTAGATATGGTATTGTTGTTTGAGCCACCGAACATAAGAGCTCTCTCACTTGACGCCCGGCCCTTCCAGTAAGCATCCACACTAAGGTTTTTTGGAACAGGTGCTACTCTCCCATCCTTAGGGATCCCACAGAACCTCTCAGACATGTGTCCTACAAGCCCACAACACTCACAATACGATGGTAGTTTTTCATATCTTACATCATACTGAATACTCTCTTTACTACCTAAGGGCGTGAATCCTACTTTGCTTTTGAGAGGCTCATGTAGAGGCTCATGTAGTGGAATTTTAACACGTACACGCAGGTACTTTTCTACTATCATTTGATCCCGATGAGATACAACAATCACCTCCCCAATTTGGCCCCCTAGAGACCGATCAATACTCTCAGTTTTCAGTTCAAAAGGGAGGTCACAAACCTGTGCCCATATGGCCATGACTCCGAGGTCAACTTTCGTCGGGTCACCCATGCCATCAAACTCAGCGAAGATAATGTCGTCACGCTTGTAGTGCCATGGCTGGGCCTTGAGTACGAAACGATTGTCCTCCTCGGAGCCGAAGTTGAGGATGAAACGACCATCCTTGCTGGCCACTTCTTGGATGGTAACTGCACCTTGCAACTTCCATGCCGAACAAGCACGGAGTTCATCCACGAGGATTCGTGGATTTACTTGGAAGGGCGATAGGAAACGCCCCACCACCAGGGATCCGCTGACAGCCCTCCGTGCAGCCTCCAAGTCAATGATCAACGGAGAACCATCACCCCGGGGGCGCCTCGGCACGCACCTCCCCTCACTGTCCGACGAAGGAGGCAGAACAGAGAGGTCACCCCTAGAGATGATCACCGGCTCACTCTGCCCCGTCAGCGCTGTCTGCTCCCCACTCTGATCAACGGAGAACCATCACCTCGGGGGCGCCTCGGCACGCACCTCCCCTCACTGTCCGGCGAAGGAGGCAGAACAGAGAGGTCACCCCTAGAGATGATCACCGGCTCACTCTGCCCCGTCGGCGCTGTCTGCTCCCCCCCCCCCCCCCCCCCCCCGAATCTCTCCCTTCTCTTTCACCCTTTCCCCTCACTTCTCCATGTCTCCCCCGCCCAAGAAAAATGAATCCGAGAGAAGGAACAGGATAGAAAGACACTTGTTTTCCTCTATGATATGAGCTGGAGAAACGAAATGGAGTCCCCTGGAGCTGATATAACCCTTGTTGATATAGGTCCCTTTTAACCCATCCAGGGTAAAGATTGGGAAGAAACTGACATAATAACCAGCAAATAAATGGTCATGAAAAGGCAGTTTCCAAAATGAAAACACGTTGATTACTCCTATTCCCCTAATTCCGTCTAATCCCTCAGCCACCGATTCTTCTTTCCTCTACCAACGGCACTCGAGGAAACAAAATCACTTCTATCCCAAACATAAGAAATCACTTCCAAAACAAAAGAACTCACACTGGAAGGCATTTAAAGGTGTTGGTTGCATCGGTTGCATCACAAGTCCAGTGCATCAGATATTTCCCTTCCTCTCATGCCATGTTAGTTTCTTCGACCATATTTTTTCTAGTTGTCTATTCGGCATAACAAAAAAATGTCTTCCTCTGTGACTATTATTCACAACAAATTATAATGTGCCTAACCAACAAAGTAGCAACCAATAATGTGACAAGGTACTGGTTGCTACTTTCCAAGATGAATACATTATCGGTTAGGCAGTGTTGATGTATCTTGGGTTGTTTACAAAGTTAGATTTTAAACAACATCGTATAGGCGAACTGAGCATAGCTCATAAGATTTTATTGTAGGCTTTCCGACGATGTTCATTTAGGAAAGGTTTTCCTTAGCTATGAGGTGTCTATGTTGACTTCGTCAATCTCAACATGTATGCCAACTCAGTATCTGCAAAACTGTTTCTCGCCCTTCTATAAAAATATGCCCAGAGGTGCTTGCCCCTGGTCCCTTTTGTTTAGTATCTGGAAAGCGTTCACAGAAATAGAGTATGCATGCATAACATGTATGTGAGCATGTGCAACTGTGCTGTGTTCAGAAGATGAAGAAAAACGCCGTATAATGCTCCTGTCCACACCTTTCTGGTAGCAAAACAAACAAGGGCGAGAAATTTGCAATGCGCCATAAAACGTGTTCCCGTCAGTACGAGCAACTTAACATACACATCGAGTAGTAAATGGCTTTGACGGCCAAACGCTGATGCTTCCAAGTTGGCTGCCCGGTGAATGAAATACGGTGATCTTCTACTACGCACGGGGCTGCCCGGTAACACACAAAATGCATCAGTTCATCAAACTCTCAACAAACGCTCATGTTTCATGCAAAATACTGTAGAGACCAACGACGAAGACGGAGCTGTTCCACCAGTTGTACTTCTACCACGCACGCGGCTGCCCGCTCCCACCACGGCCGCCGCCTCTCGCCCACGTCCCCACCGGCCGCCACGCGGTCTGCTGCTGCTTCTGCGCCGCGCCGCCCCTTCCTGCCCAACCGCCTCCCGGTCGGAAGCTGTACGCGCCACCGTCATCGAACCGGCCGCCTTGGAAACCTCTCCCGTAGCTGCCGTTCATCCGCTGCAGCGTCTGGGCGCCACCGGCGGGCGTACCCTCCCCCCGGCCCGAAGCCGCTCGTACCGATCTGCTGGGTCTCGGTGGTGGCGGCGCCAACGCCTCCTCTACCCCGCCCCATCCACCCCGTTCCGGCATTCTTCACCTCTTCCCTCGGCTGCATCGCCGGCGAGCTCCGCTTCCACAGGGTCTCTGGCCTGCAGGTGACCGTCGGCGGCCTTGGCCCCGGGTACGTGTGCCACATGGGTCTCGTCCGAATGTCACTTTCAGTAACAGTCTGCATAACATTCAGAGATCGAATGAAGCTCCAGATTAATTTATCGAAATCATCTAGTACAACTTCATACGAGCAACCTACCTTGTCAGGTACGATGACATTGTCGAGCAGTCTTGAGATTGGCTTCACTGCCTCAGGATTGAAGAACATTGCCGATCTGAAACATCACAAGATATATACTATAAATCAGCATGAGACGGAATAGACACCCCCAATGCATGAACATAGTAGTCTCAGGATGAAAAAAACTTGCATTGTTTGATCATGTGTGATGTCTGGGAGATCTCTGATCGGCGAGCGAAAAAGGCCGTTGCTTGGAGCATCCTCATCTTGGGATAACCATCCTGTGATTTCACTATTATGATGGAAAAGTGAAGGAAAGTCCGGGATCAGTTCAGATTGCTCTGAAATTCTGAGCAGAACAGAAAATTCGGTATCTGCCTATCAGGTTTTCATATCTTCAGATTTCCATGTACCTGGTGGATATCAGAAGCTTCTTCTCGGATATTGGCCCAAATGCTGCATTATTTGCCAGAGAGTTTGAGTTCCTCAGTAAGATCTTCTCTTGCCGGATAGTGTTCCTCCTCATTTCATGCAACTGATGTGCAAACAAGGTAAGAAACCATATTTGTGACTTCAGATTTATGGAATGCTAGTTTTTAGTTGAGAATACATACTGCGAGATCTTTCTCTACTGTCTTGGTTGCTGAAAGCAGCAGCTTCACATCTATAAATGGCAACTTTGCAACACCCTGAAATAGGAAACTAGCATCAGTCCTTTTTTGCTATAGCACCAAATAGGTGCACTTGATCAGTTTGCGTTGAAATTATCAGTTGAACCAGTTCATCTTATTGCACATGAACAAAAGGCTTACTTGCCACAAGAATCGTTTTCCATGAGTATCAATCGCCAGATCTGGTGGCAAGTGAATTGCACGCCACATCAGTAGACAAACAGTCTGATGATACTATTGAGTATTAACTACAGGATAACAAATATATACCTGATGGGTAGAACATTTGTATCGTGGACTCTTCACAGCCCATTAATTCACTGTAGCATTTTGGAAGGGCACATGAGCTGCAAAAAAAACTGATTAATTCTCAGGAAATGAAAATAAATAATATTCATGAACAAACATGCCTTTCTGGTGGCAACACTGCCATTAGCTGATCAAATGGTCGTAGTGGTTTGTCTACGGTGAAAGAAATCTTGAACTGTGACAGGCGTTTCACATCTGATGCAAAAGGAGCATAATAGAATGGATAGTACCTGCAAAAAAAACATTGTAATATCAAACACTTGTCTATCTATTGGAACTATCAGAACTTCACAAGTCACTAGTGTGAGAATATGATTAAATTAACTGGCTGTTGGGACCAGTGTCGTTATAATAATTCATAACAATGATATTACAGTATGTGAGGAAATACATAGACAAAAAAATATGCTTCGTCCTACCAACTCCATGATGGTACGTCAGAAAAATAGTATCGGAGCACCCAACACAATCCTTCCAAGTACTTCTGGACCTAAATCAGCAAAAACAACATATTAAGCAATCTAAAATGTTATAACCCTGCCAAACCGCATGAGTATGAGACTATTTGCAGGAAAAAGAGGGAAAAAATCAGAACCATTTCTGTCTGCAGCCTCCCAATTTCATTAGAGGTTTCAGCACCAAATTTCTCCTTGTAGAACCGGGACTTCCATCCTGGCGATCCCAGCCTTATCTGTAGTATATATGTCAAAATTTGCACATAGAAGAGATGTCTTAACAATAGGCGACACCAAGTCACTAACCCTGTCATGTTTAGAGGATCCATTTTTGAAAAGATCTTGCTTACTACACAGATTATCCTTCAGATTTCTTTTCAGCTCTAAGGTATTCTCAGTAACCTGACAGAAAGATACACAATCAGAATTGCAGAAAATACACATATAGGAAATCAACAAGGATGTTCAAGCATTTCTTAATATGTAGCAGAAATAAACAAAATGCCCATACATCACGCTTGTCATCAGTGCAAGCCGAGATACTCTCTTGTTCAAGGCCCTCTGCACTTTCTTCCTGCACACATGAGCCAATTTAGATCTCTGTGCATGTACATTTCATCGACCCTGACAAATCCTTACCACAATGTCATACTTTCTTTCATCACATTCATCTTCTGCAGCTTGACGCTGTATCTTGCAAAGCAACTTCTGCAATTAACCAAGTAACCAACACATCAACGGATGCTAATTAGGGTTTAGGAGTGCATGCATACTTTTGACAAGGATGAGAAAATACCTCTCTCAGTTCAAATCTTTTGAGAAATATTTTCTCTTCATGCAATGACAGCTCATGAAGGAACTTCTCCAACCTTGAGACTTTCACATAGGCAGCATGCTTATCTTTGATCTGTTTCCAGACGTAGCTACTAAATAACATTAGAATAACTCAATGGATAATCATCAATGAAAACGAGGCTTAGATTCTACACGTACTTTGTTAGTATCAACGATATAACCCCCCATTTTGTTGAACGTGGTTTTGTACATGTCAATGAGAAGATCGACTGCATACTGTCAAATGAAACATACATTAGAGAAAAAAAATCACAAGATGATTAAGCACGGCTAAAATCATACAGCTATACATACTTCGTGTATCTCGAGTGAAGGAATGTGTGGAATGAAATCATTTCCTGTCAAGAAACAAATAAATATGAAGTCATCAATTAGCCTCTCAATGTCATGTTTGCAATCCGGTGTAGCAATTTCAAGCTCCAAGTACTCTCTCAAAACCCAGATGTTGAGGAACTGCAACAGTGTAAACGGCGTTATCCGCATAGTCAGAATGAGAACTTTCCAGTGATATCATCGTGGGGAACAAACCTGATACGGTTTATTGGGCAACTTTCCCTTGGGTCTTGCCTCTGTTATCCTGGGGAACCAGCCTCTGCACTTAAGTTTTGGTGACTCTTGGGCTGTGAAACTTTTATCAGTCACAGTAACACAAATATCTGGCTGGTGATTTTGCCGTAGAACGTCCTGTTTAAGTTTACAGAAGAGTATTCTCAGCTCCAATGCAACTGCAAAATGCTAGTTTTACTTGACAGTAGAGCTTAGATATGCCTAGTAAATTCCATATATATGCTACATATATGCTGTCTCGGGGTTAATGACGGTGCTTGGAAGTTATCGATGAGGAGAGATTAACATGCTACCTCACGCAAAATCGAGAAATGGACCTCGTGAGAGGCCAAAGCAAGCATTATGAGATCGGCATCCTGCAATAATTCTTCAGAGTTAACTAAAATATGTGAATTCATACAACTGACACGATCAAGTTCTTTATGCAATTATTAAATTTCCTACCAGCCCATAGAGACAATGGCGTGTGTTCGGATCATAGTTTTCCATGCTCCTTTGAGCGCGGATGAATGACATGATCTTATGCTCCCCTTCTCCGGGAACATTTGCATCGGAAAGTATAACCTTCAGAAAGAGGCATAATAGATTTGTCAAGATTAAACTGTTTACAGTCAATATGATACATTTGCTGCAAGTTCATGGCCGAAATAAAACCTTGATGCCTTTCCATCGGGGATCGCTGCTCAATCGTGCTCGGACGTAGTACTCAAGTGCGGCCGACAGCTTCTCCATGAACTCAGTACCAGGCGTAATGATATTTGGATCCGAGACCTCGCATGGTGCATCGTCGCGCGGCAGTACCTCCTTCCCCTGAGCCGTGAACCTCTCCCTCATGAGGCTCTCCTCAAGCTCCTGGAAGAAAAACAAAGCAAGATATTCTCTTTTTTTTTTGCGAATACAAAGCAAGATATTCAAGTGATTCACAAGGTTACAGGAATGGAAATGCGGATGTAAAAGGAAAGAAGTTTCACGTACGGCCTCTTTGGCGGCCTTGGCGGATTTGAAGCGCCTGGCCCGCTGCTGGTTCATCTTGGCGCGAGGGGCGACGCCATCTGCATGCATGCACGCGGCCATGGAATCAGCATGCGTACATAGGTGCTGAGGACGAAGCTGGATGCTGAGGAAGAAGAGGACGGAGCCGAGCGAACGAACCTACTGCCAGGTAGAGGAGCCTCCGGGGCCGGACGATGCGGAGCAGGAGGTCCATGTAATCGAACATGGACTGAAACACGTCGTCGAACGTCGCCGGAGGAGGGCTCGCCTGCATGCGTGCGCAACAGTCGCAGGTGAGAGACCAGACCAGATCGATCAAGAACTCGCGAGATCGTACATGGACCGAGATAGTGCGTCGGCATATGAGTTACCGTCTGGTCCTCCGGGTGGAAGCAGGGGTGGATGATGCCGTTCATGTCGAGGTAGAGGTTGTCGAAGTAAACGGCGGCGCCGGCGCCAGCAGGACAGTCTTCTTCTTCCTCGACGGCGGGGGCGACGATGTTGGGGTACTTCTCCACGAGCCACCGGTAGAACGAAGGCACTCCCATGGCGGCCGGCTAGCTAGCTCGCCAGCAAGCTGTGCAGCGACAGCTCAAGCTACGTACCCAGGCTCCGATGTTGGCAATGGATTGGAGGGTGGTCGATGGCAGAGGAAGATATGCTGGACTCCTGGTAGTACTAGTACTGGTTGCGGCGTGGCGAGGGATACGGAGCGGCAAACGAGTTGATGGGGAGGGGATATGGAGGCAGGCGACTGGGCCAGCCCAGGGGAGGGCGGCGACCGATGCGTCACGTCTTGCCGCCGACCCGCCACGACTCATCGCACGGCGCGGGAAACGAGGAGCAGCTCGCTTGCTGCTGCTGCTGCTGGTGGTGGTGGGGCTTGGCACAGAGCGTGCGTGTATGGGGAAGCTAAGCTAAGCAAAGCGATGATGAGGGCTATAAAGATTTTCTATGCGCCATAAAACGCTATGATTTTTATTTTTGAAGTAAACTCTATTTTAAATCGTGCATCCTAAGCTCCCGATTTTTGAAAGGGAAAAATCTATTTTAAACCTTGAACTCGTGAGTTTCGGCGAAATGAACCCCCATGTCAAAATCCCGGTCGACTGCACCTTAAACTATGCGATTCCGGTCTAAAACGAACCCTCGAGTCGTCTGGGGCATAAAACGCTGACATGGCAAGATGTCAACTGGGATTCTTTAGACTGGTGGGCTGGGGAGCAGCAGTGTTGACCGGGCGACCCGTCCTTCCTGCTGGACCGGCACATTTGAATTTTTTTCTACTACATTGCTAAAAAAAAGGCGCATGCAAGATAATTTGAACTCGCGACCTCCTCTTTCAAAGCAAATATATGATAAATATTTTTGGAAACAGATGAATATATGCATCGAAGAATTTTTGAAAATATGCAGTGAACATTTTTGTAATATATGTTGAACAATTTTCGAATAAACATTGAAATTTGTGTGATATACACTGAGCAAATTTCTAGTATACGATGAACATTTTTATAAATGAGTGATTTTTTCTTAAATATACCGTGAACATTTCCTTAATATACACAATGAACTTTGTATAAATACAGGAAAAAAGAAACAAAAGAAAAAAGGAAAGATAGAAAAGAAATAGAAAAGGAAAGAAAAATAATCCATGAACTTTTTTTTTCGTGGACGTTTTCGAATACGTGAACTTTTTTTAATGCATGGACTCTTTTTCAATATTACAGTTTTTAAAAAAATCCATGATTTTTTTCCAAATCCGTGGACATTTCTTTTGAAAATCCGTGAACTTCTTTTTAAAATTGTTGAACTTTTTCTAAATCTTTCAAACGTTTTTTTCAAAATTCTTGAACCTTTTTTCTTTTGAAATTCTGGTTGACAAGGTTTTTTTTTTCGTTTGCTCTTTCCTGCTAAGATGGCCACCGGTTTGTATATAGTTTAAAATAGTTCGAGCATTCAAAAAATAAAAAAGGGGGATTTAAAAACAATATGCAAATTTGGAAAAAAAGAAACTGATAAATAAAAAGAAAAAGGAAAGGAAAGGAAAGAAAAGAATAAGGGAACAAAAGAAAGAATTAATAAAGAAGAAAAAGGGAGCAAGTGAACACAACGTGTGTTGTGCCCCTGGTGGTTGTTACGTCGATCGAAGAACACCAGCACTGGGTCACGTGTTCGAGCCAAACTGTTCGCTTACTATTTTTTAACGAAAAAAAATTAAGCGGGCCGGCCCAGCAGGGTGCAGCCCCCTTTGCGGATTTTTGTTTCTTAATGAAAAGAATTAAAGTGGGCCGGCCTAGCGGGGAGCAGGTGTGCGCCCTCTGTGAATTTTTAGCGAAATCACTAATTGAGGAGGTACTCATTGCAAAGATCACTTTCACCTTTTCAGGTTGTGACAAATGGCGCGCTGCATGTGCACCACTTGTCGCAACTTGAGAGTTTTCTTTTTTTCCGTAGATTCGTTTATTTAAGACGTTTTATTTCTTAAACCGTGAGTCCAAATTTAGAACCGTTTTCACCGTTGGATTCCCCGCATCAAGATTTTCAAAAGTAAATCACATGTTGAAAAATTGAGGAGGTATTCATTGCAAAGATCACTCCCACCTTTTCAGGTTGTGACAAGTGGCGCGCTGCATCTGCGCCACTTGTCACAACATGAGAGTTTTCCCTTTTTCCGTAGATTCGTTTATTCAAAACGTTTTATCTCTTAAATCGTGCGTCCAAATTTAGAATCGTTTTCACCGTTGATTCCTCACGTCGAGATTTTCAAAACTAGATCCCATGTTGGAAAATTTTGACGAACTTTTTTCAAAAAAAATTGAACGAAAAAATGTTGAAAAAACCGAACCGAGGGAACATTTTTTTCTTTTCTGAAAGAGGCATGCCCGTGCCTCTCGTGAAATCACAATTGTGCCTCTCACAAAAGCAAAACCGTGTCTCTCGCGGAAAGAGAAAAAGAAGAAAAGACGCGTTTTTTCGTTTTCGAGGAGGCACGGCCGTGCTTCTCATGAAAGCACAACCATGCCTCTCGCGGAAGCAAAAACGTGCCCCTCATGAAAGAGAAAAAAAACAAAAAACGCGTTTTTTCTGTTTCCAAGAGGCTCGGGCGTGCCTCTCGCGAAAACACAACCGTGCCTCTCGCGGAAGCAAAACCGTGCCCCTCACAGAAGGAAAAAAACAGAAAATGCATTTTTTTCCGTTTTCGAGAGGCACGGTCGTGACTCTCGCGAAAGCACAACCATGCCTCACGCGAAAGCAAAACCGTGCCTCTCACAGAAGGAAAAACAGAGAACGCGTCTTTTTTTCATTTCCGAGAGACACGGCCATGACTCTCGTGAAAGCAAAACCGTGACTCTCACGGAACAAAAAGAAAATGTGTTTTTTCACGCAAAAAAATCAAATTTTTTAGATCCAAAAGCTAAGGAAGACCCGCGGAAAACCAAACGTCAAAAAAATTCAGAAAAACCATTTAGAAAGCCGAAAACGCGTGCGGAAAAATAAAAAAAAAATCCAAAGGGAGCGCCTACAGCGTGACACGTGGCGGGTGGCTGAGAGCGCGTCAAGTGGCACTGATCATTGTGAGGCTCCTAAAGAAGCGCTCATCAACTAGTTGCTCCCAATTTTTGTTTCTTAACAACAAATGATAAAGCAGGACGGCCCAGCGGGGAGCAAGCGTGCGCCCTCTGCGAAATGCTGCCAATCTCGGCCATCCAAATGACCCGAAGATTCGATTTAGACCGGGATTGCATAGTTCAGGGTGCAATTGACCGGGATTTCGATTTGGGGGTTCGTTTCGCTGAACCTCTACGAGTTCAGGGTTTAAAATGGACTTTTTCCTTTTTGAAAGGGAAATCCTTCGCGCCTACACGCCAGCCGAATCTTCGGTCGGTTGCACGGCGTCACTCGGTTCAGTTTTCTATCCACGTGAGCATCTGGGTCCACCCACAACTTATTTCTTCATCTTATCTCTTCACCATGCAGTACAACCATTCATTCCCCTCACGTCTCTATCCTGCCAATCCCCATCTCCATAGCCATGGGCACGGCACATCAATCTCCGCCGGTGAGAGGCTTCGGCCATGGTGCTCGTGCAGCTGCTACCTCCCCACGGCTGCAACGCTCACGCAGCTCCTTCATCTCCCACGGATTAGGGGGTTAATGTGGTGGGCGGTGCTGCAACTCGAGGGCGGCGGCGGCCATGGTTTGTTTTGTGACAGGCGATGCGCCGTGGTAGCAGCTGCAACGGTGTTGCAGCCAGCAGTAGCTCGTGATGGAGAGGACGACCCCCAATGCTACAAACGGCTAGTTTTTTTGCTGGAACCGACCGGGCGTTAAGCTGCAACCAGAAACTGCCGGCGGTCGAGAGAACGACCTCCCGAGCTGCAACCGGCAATTTTTCTTTGCTATAACCGGCCGGCGAAAAGCTGCATCCACGCACGGCCAGTGTTGGAACCAGACGAGCATTCGAGTCGTTTTGCTGCATCGACTTTTTGTTTTGCTACAACCGCCAAATTTTTTTGCTGGATCCGTTGAGTTTTTCTTTTTGTGTCGGTAGCGATGCATTTTTGCTGGAACTGGTGTTGATTTTTGCTGGGATTGTCTTTGTATTTTGCTACCACCCTACAAACACATTTTTTGTTACTGACTTTTTTGTGGTGTTTCATGGCGGAGCTGCAACCAGCAGGAGGACGGTGATGGAACGGCGACATCGTGCTACAACCCGACTTGGCAAAATGCTGGAACTAGCTTGGCTTCGAGCTACAACCGCCCATCACGGAGCTGTAGTCGGCTCGGGGGAGGTGGTACGCCATGTGCGGGGGATGCATGCTCTGCCCCAGCTGCATCTACTGCGTTGGCATGCTTTGCTTGAACGCCGATGCCGTGGTGACACGACGACACAAGGCTGTTGCTCGCGTGCGCAACTATTTGGGCAGAGTCGAGTGGGTCATGGAGTTTTATCCAGCCATTTACCAAGTGTTAAGAGAGGTAGAAAACGATTCAAGATATCAATGGCAGGGGTAGCCTAATCCTATCACTACTAGGAAAAACCTTATACACAGAATCTTACAGAAGCGCGATTTAAAATAAGACACTACTGCTACTTAGCAGTAGCGCGTGTCAACAAAACACGCTACTGATATACACATAGCAGTAGCGCGTCAGTAGTAAACAACGCTACTACTATAATTGCCATGACCTTGCCGCCAAACTAGTTGTAGCAGTAGCGCCTGTTTAGTAAACACGCTGGTGCTACTGAGCTTAGCAGTAGCGCTTTTCGCCAAAGCTCGCTACTGCTAAGTATAGTCCACTCCTTGCAACTAAGTTTAGTCCCACCTCGCTTCGCGAATAGGGTGTTTACCACCTTAAATATGTCACTTCTCAAACTATCACAACCACTTGGTCTTCATTGAACTCTATGTGTAGGATTTGTGACCGCAATATGAGTCTTCTCCGGTTCCTAAACGGTGAGGACTCATATTGACAATTCAGATTGTACACAAAAAGATCATTGATGACCAATGTATTTTTGATGTTTAGTTTTACATGCTTAGCCTTAGCAGTGGCGCATTTTCATAGAATGCGCTGCTGCTAGGCATAGCATTAGTGCGGCCAAAGGAAAGGGCGCTACTACTATAGCATTTAGCAGTAGCACTTTACCCTAAAGCGCGCTACTGCTAAAGCTATCCTATCTTCTCCACCCGGCCGCCCCTCACTCTCCCCTCTCCACTCCACTCACTCTCCCCCGCACCCCGTCGTCCGCCGCTGCTGCATTGCCGCTAGCTGCTGCCGTTGTCGGCCCCTCCCTCCCTAGCTCCCTCCTACATCCACTCCCTCCTCCATCCCGCCGTCGTCGCCCCCTTCCTCCCTAGCTTCGTCCTTCATCCCGCCATCACCGCCACCGAGGTAGCTCCTCCTACTTCCCTCCTCCTCCCCTCCTTCCCGCCTCCTCCATCCTTCCTCCCCCTCCTCCCTCACTCCTTCCTACCCCTCCTTCCTACCCCTCCTCCCTCCCTCCCTCCCTTGTCTCTGTTCTTGTAGAATGTAGGTAATTTAAATGTAGATTTTAGAATGTAGACATTGTAGAATGTAGGTTTTTAAGTAGAATAATTTTTATACTATTTTAGGTGTTTTGAATAGAATAGGAAATTTTAGGTCTTTTGATTAGAAATTTTAGTAATGGAAATTTTTAGTTGGTAGAATTTGAAATGGATGGATGGTTATATTGTGAAGGAAATATGCCCTAGAGACAATAATAAAGTTGTTATTTTATATTTCCTTATATCATGATAAATGTTTATTATTGATGCTAGACTTGTATTAACCGGAAACTTGATACAGGTGTGGATACATAGACAAAACACCGTGTCCCTAGTAAGCCTCTACTAGACTAGCTCGTTAATCAAAGATGGTTAAGTTTCCTAACCATAGACATGTGTTTTCATTTGATGAACGGGATCACATCATTAGGAGAATGATGTGATGGACAAGACCCATCCGTTAGCATAGCATATCGATCGTTCAGTTTTATTGTTATTGCTTTCTTCATGTCAAATACATATTCCTTTGACTATGAGATTATGCAAACTCCCAGATACCGGAGGAATACCATGTGTGCTATCAAACATCACAACATAATTGGGTGATTATAATATGCTCTACAGGTATCCCCGAAGGAGTTTGTTGGGTTGGCATAGATCGAGATTAGGATTTGTCACTCCGAGTATCGGAGAGGTATCTCTAGGCCCTCTCGGTAATGCACATCATAAGAAGCCTTGCAAGCAAAGTGACTAATGAGTTAGTTATAGGATGATGTATTACGGAACGAGTAAAGAGACTTGCCAGTAACGATATTGAACTAGGTATGAAGATACTGACGACCGAATCTCGGGCAAGTAACATACCGATGGACAAAGGGAATTATGTATGTTGTCATAAGGTTCGACCGATAAAGATCTTCGTAGAATATGTAGGAGCCAATATGGGCATCTAGGTTCCTCTATTGGTTATTAACCGGAGAGGTGTCTCGGTCATGTCTACATAGTTCTCAAACCCGTAAGGTCCGCATGCTTAACATTCATTGACGATATAGTTTTATATGAGTTATGTATGTTGGTGACCGAAAGTTGTTCGGAGTCCCAGATGTGATCACGGACATGACGAGGAGCTCCGGAACGGTCCGGAGGTAGAGATTGATATATGGGATAATAGTGTTTGGTCTCCGGAAGGGTTCCAGAATTCATCGGAAGGGGTTCCGGATGTTTCCCATTATGTTTGGGTACGAGAGCACTTTATTTTGGCCAAAGGGGAAAGCCCACAAGGATTTTGGAAAGTGCAAAAGGGATTTTTGCGGAGACCAGAGGCTAGACGCCAGGAACCCTAGCATCTAGGGGGTAGACACCGGGAACCCTGGCGTCTAGCCCTGGAGTCCGAGAAGGACTCTTGCCTTTCGGGCAAAACCGACTTTGAGGAGGCTTTTACTCCAAGTTTCGACCCCAAGGCTCAACATATAAATAGAGGGGCAGGGCTAGAACCCAAGACACATAAAGATTCACCAAGCCGTGTGTCGGCAACCCCGTCCCCTCTAGTTTATCCTCCGTCTAGTTTCTGTAGTGCTTGGCGAAGCCCTGCGGAGATTGTTCTTCATCACCAACCGTCACCACGCCATCGTGTTGCCGGAACTCATCTACTACTTTGCCCGTCTTGCTGGATCAAGAAGGCGAGGACGTCATTGAGATGAACGTGTGCTGAATGCGGAGATGTCGTACGTTCCGTACTTGATCGGGACAGATCGTGAAGGTGTACGACTACATCAACCGTGTTGATAAGCGCTTCCCCTTTGTGATCTTCATGGGTATGAAGATGCTCTCCCTTCTCGTTGGTGTGCTTCTCCTAGATAGATCTTGCATGAGCATAGGATTTTTTTTTGAAATTGCATGCTACGTTTCCCAACAGTGGCATCTGAACCAGGTCTATGCGTAGATGATATGCATGAGTATGACACAAAGAGTCGTGGGCTGTGATCGGCATACTTCTTACCACCAACGTCTTATTTCGATTCAGCAGTATTGTTGGATGAACCAGCCCGCACCAACCTTACATGACCATGTTCATGAGACCGGTTCCACCGATAGACATGCAACTAGTTTTGCATAAAGGTGGCGGGCGGGTGTCTGTTTCTCCTACTTTAGTTGAATCGAATTTGACTGCGGCCGGTCCTTGCTGAAGGTTAAAACAGCAAACTTGATAAATCACTGTTATGGTTTTGATGTGTAGGTAAGAACGGTTCTTGCTAGAAGCCCGTAGCAGCCACGTAAAACTTGCAACAACAAAGTAGAGGACGTCTAACTTGTTTTTGAAGGGCATGTTGTGATGTGATATGGTCAAGACATGATGTGATATACGTTATTGTATGAGATGATCATTTTTTGTAAAAGTTACTGGCAACTGGCAGGAGCCTTATGGTTGTCTCTTTACTGTATGAAATGGAAACGCCATGTAATTGCTTTACTTTATCACTATGTGTTAGCGATAGTTGTAGAAGCAATAGTATAAGTGTTCTCCCTGAGTATGCACCGTTGCGACAGTTCATCGTGCTGAGACACCACGTGATGATCGGGTGTGATAGGCTCTTGATGTCGCTTGAAGCTACGTCGGTATTTCCCCAAAGAGGAAGGGATGATGCAGCACAGCGGCGGTAGGTATTTCCCTCAGATATGAAACCAAGATTATCGAACCAGTAGGAGAACCAAGCAACACAACGTAAACAGCCCCTACACACAAATAACAAATACTCACAACCCCACGTGTTAAAGGGGTTGCCAATCCCTTTCGGGTAACGGTGCCAGAAATTGGTGCGTTGACGGGAGAAAGTTGTAAATATTGATAGATCGAATGCCAAATAAAATAAATTGCAGCAAGGTATTTTTGGGTTTTTTTGGATTAATAGATCTGAAAATAAAAGTAAATAAAAATAGATCGCAAAGGCAATTATATGAGAAAGAAGACCCAGGGCCGTAGGTTTCACTAGTGGCTTCTCTCGAGAAAAATAGCAAACGGTGGGTAAAAAAATTACTGTTGGGAAATTGATATAACTTCAAATACTCATTGACGATATCTTGGCAATGATCATTATATCAGCATCACATCCAAGATTAGTAGTCCGACTCCTGCCTGCATCTACTACTATTACTCCACACATCGATCGCTATCCAGCATGCATCTAGTGTATTAAGTTCATGGAGAAACGAAGTAATGCAATAAGAAAGATGACATTATGTAGACAAGATCTATCTATGTAGAGATAGACCCCATCGTTTTAACCTTAGTAGCAACGATATAGACGTGTCGTTTCCCTTTCTATCACTGGGATAAGGCACCGTAAGATCGAACCCACTACAAAGCACCTCTTCCCATTGCAAGATAAATAGATCAAGTTAGCCAAACAAAACCCAAATATAGGAGAAGAAATACGAGGCTATAAGTAATCATGCATATAAGAGATCAAAGAAACTCAAATAACTTTCATGGATATAAAAAGATAGATCTGATCATAAACTAAAAGTTCATCGGATCCCAACAAACACACCTCAAAAGAGTTACATCATATGGATCTCCAATAGACCATTGTATTGAGAATCAAGAGAGAGAGAGAGAGATGAAGCCATCTAGCTACTAACTACGGACCCGAAGGTCTACAAAGAACTACTCACGCATCATCGGAGAGGCACCAAAGGAGGCGGTGAACCCCATCCGAGATGGTGTCTAGATTGGATCTGGTGGTTCTGGACTCTGCGGCGGCTGGATGAATATTTTGTTCACTCCCCTAGGGTTCTGGGATTTTGGGGGTATTTATAGAGCAAAGAGGCGGTCCGGGGGCACCCGAGGTGGGCACGCGCCCTGGTGGGTTGTGCCCCAATCGAGGCACCCCCAAGCGCAGTCAGAGCCCGTTGTGTTCCTTCTGGCCCATAAAAATTCTCCGTAAAGTTTCGTGGCATTTGGACTCCGTCTGATATTGATTTTCTATGATGTATAAAACACGGAAAAACAGGAACTGGCACTTGGCACTATGTCAATAGGTTAGTACCAAAAAATGATATAAAATGAATATAAAACATCCAAGATTGATAATATAACAGCATGGAACAATCAAATATTATAGATAGGTTGGAGACGTATCAGCTCTACGTTCACATAGAATGGGTGCAAGACAGTTTTGCACATGCGGAATACTCGGGTTAAACTTGACGACCCTAGCATGTAAAGACATGGCCTCAGAACACTGGAGACCGAAAGATCAAACGTGAATCATATAGTAGATATGATCAACATAGAGATGTTCATCATTGAAGACTACTCCATCTCACGTGATGATCGGACATGATTTAGTTGACTTGGATCACGTATCACTTAGATGACTTGAGGGATGTCTATTTAAGTGGAAGTTCTTAAGTAATTTGATTAATTGAACTTAATTTATCATGAACTTAGTCTTGGTAGTATCTGCAAATTATGTTGTAGATCAACAGCTCGCATTGTAGTTCCCCTATGTTTTTTGATATGTTCCTAGAGAAAACTAAGTTGAAAGATGACAGTAGCAATGATACGGACTGGGTCCATGATCTGAGGATTATCCTCATTGCTGCACAGAAGAATTATGTCCTTGATGCACCACTAGGTGATAAACCTGTTGCAGCAGCAGATGCAGACGTTATGAACGTTTTGCAAGCTCGATATGATGACTACTTAATAGTTTAGTGCGCCATGCTTTACGGCTTAGAACCAGGACATCAAAAACATTTTGAACGCCACGGGGCATATGAGATGTTCCAAGAGATGAAATTGGTATTTCAGACTCATGCCCGTGTCGAGAGGTATGAGACCTCTGACAAGTACTTCGCCTCCAAGATGGAGGAGAATAGCTCAGCCAGTGAGCATGTACTCAAAATGTCTGGATACTACAATCAATTGAATCAAGTGGGAGTTAATCTTCCAGATAAGATAGTGGTTGACAGAGTTCTCTAGTCACTATCACCAAGTTACTAGAACTTCGTGATGAACTATAGTATGCAAGGGATGACAAAAACAATTCCCAAGCTCTTCACGATGCAGAAATCGGCGAAGGTGGGAATCAAAAAAGAGCATCAAGTGTTGATGGTTAACAAGACCACCAGTTTCAAGAAAAAGGGCGAGGGAAAGAAAGGAACTTCAAGACGAATGGAAAGCAAGTTGCCACTCCCGTGAAGAAGCCCAAAGCTGGACCCAAGCCTGAAACTAAGTGCTTCTACTGCAAAGGGAATGGTCACTAGAAGTGGAACTTCCCCAAATACTTGGCGGATAAGAAGGATGGCAAAGTGAACAAATGTATATTTGATATACATGTTATTGGTGCATATTTTACTAGTGTTCATAGTAACCCCTAGGTATTTGATACTGGTTCAGTTGCTAAGATTAGTAACTCGAAACAGGAGTTGCAGAGACTGGTTAAAAGCGAGGTGACGATGTGTGTTGGAAATGATTCCAAGGTTGATATGATCACCATCGCACACTCCCTCTACCTTCAGGATTAGTGTTGAACCTAAATAAATGTTATTTGGTGTTTGCGTTGAGCACGAATATGATTAGATCATGTTTATTGCAATACGGTTATTCATTTAAGTTAGAGAATAATTGTTATTCTGTTTACATGAATAAAACCTTCTATCATCATACTTCCAATGTGAATGGTATATTGAATCTCAGTCGTAGTGATACACATATTCATAATATTGATGCCAAAAGATGAAAAGTTGATAATGATAGTGCAACATACTTGTGGCACTGCCGTTTAGGTCATATTGGTGTAAAGCGCATGAAGAAACTTCATGCAGATGGACTTTTGGAATCACTTGATTATGAATCATTTGATACCTGCGAACCATGACTCATGGACAAGATGACTAAAACTCTGTTCTCCGAAACAATGGAGCGAGCTAATGACTTATTGGAAATAATACATACTGATGTATGCGGTCCGATGAGTGTTAAGGCTCGCGGCGGGTATCGTTATTTTCTGACCTTCACAGATGATTTGAGCAGATATGTGTATATCTACTTAATGAAACACAAGTCTGAAACATTTGAAAAGTTGAAAATTTCAGAGTGAAGTGGAGAATCATCGTAACAAGAAAATAAAGTTTCTACAAATTTGATCACAGAGGCTAATATTTGAGTTACAAGTTTGGCCTTCATTTAAAACAATGTGGAATAGTTTCACAACTCATGCCACCTGGAACACCACAACATAATGGTGTGTCTGAACGCCGGAACCGTACTTTATTAGATATGGTGCGATCTATGATGTCTCTTACCGATTAACCACTATCATTTTGGGGTTATGCATTAGAGACAATTGCATTCACTTTAAATAGGGCACCGTCTAAATCCGTTCAGACGACACCGTATGAACTGTGGTTTGGCAAGAAACCTAAGCTGTTGTTTCTTAAAGTTTGGGTTTGCGATGCTTATGTGAAAAAGCTTCAGCCTGATAAGCTCGAACCCAAATCGGAGAAGTGCATCTTCATAGGATACTCAAAAGAAACTGTTAGGTACACCTTCTACCACATATCCGAAGGCAAGATCTTTGTTGCTAAGAATGGATCCTTTCTAAAGAAGGAGTTTCTCTCGAAAGAAGTGAATGGGAAGAAAGTAGAACTTGATGAGGTAATTGAACCTTCTCTCGAATTGGAAAGTAGCTCATCATAGAAAACCGTTCTCGTGATGCCAACACCAACTAGAGAGGAAGCTAATGATAATGATCATGAAACTTTAGATCAAGTTACTACCGAACCTTGTTGGTCAACCAGAGCAAGTTCCGCACCAAAGTGGTATGGTAACCCTGTTCTAGAAGTCATGTTACTAGACCATGACGAACCTACGAACTATGAAGAAGCGATGATGAGCCCAGATTCTGATAAATGGCTTCGGGCCATGAAATCTGAGATAGGATCCATGTATGAGAACAAAGTGTGGACTTTGGTTGACTTGCCCGATGATCGGCGAGCGATGTCTACTACGCAACTTTATTCTTGTAGACATGTGTTGCGCCTCCAAGCGCAGAGTTTTGTAGGACAGTAGCAATTTTCCCTCAAGTGGATGACCTAAGGTTTATCAATCCATGGGAGGCGTAGGATAAAGATAGTCTCTCTCAAACAACCCTGCAACCAAATACAAGAAATCTCTTGTGCCCCCAACACACCTAATACAATGGAAAATTGTATAGGTGCACTAGTTCGGCGAAGAGATGGTGATAAAAGTGTAATATGGATGGTAGAAATATATTTTTATAATCTGAATAAAAAAACAACAAGGTAGCAAATAGTAAACGGGCACAAAAATGGTATTGCAATGCTTGAAAATGAGGCCTAGGTTCCGTACTTTCGCTAGTGCAATCTCTCAAGAATGCTAATATAAGTGGATCATATAACCATCCCTCAACGTGCAACGAAGAATCACTCCAAAGTTCCTATCTAGCGGAGAACATAAGAAGAAATCGTTTGTAGGGTATGAAACCACCTCGAAGCTATTCTTTCCGATCGATCTATCCAAGAGTTCGTACTAAAATAACACCAAATAATTTCAGATTCATAATACTCATTCCAACACAAAGAACCTCAAAGAGTGCCCCAAGATTTCTACCGGAGAAACGAAAGACGAGAATGTGCATCAACCCCTATGCATAGATTACCCCAATGTCACCGCAGGAATCCGCGAGTTGAATGCCAAAACACATATCAAGTGAATCAATATGATACCCCATTGACACCACGAGTATTCATATGCAAGACATATATCAAGTGCTCTCAAATCCATAAAAGTATTCAATCCGATAAAATGAAATTTCAAAGGGAAAACTCAATTCACAACAAGATAGAGAAGGGAAAACACCATATGATCCGACTGTATTAACAAAGCCCGCGATACATCAAGATCGTGACATCTCAAGAACACGAGAGAGAGAGAGAGAGAGAGAGATTAAACACATAGCTACTGGTACAAACCCTCAGCCCCTAGGGTGGACTACTCCCTCCTCATCGTGATGGCCGCCAGGATGATGAAGATGGCCACCGGTGATGATTTCCCCCTCCGGCAGAGTGCCGGAACGGGGTCTAGATTGATTTTCGGTGGCTAAAGAGGCTTGCGACGGTGGAACTTCTCATCTAGGGTTACCCCCGAGGGTTTCGGAATATTTGGTGATTTATAGGGCAAAGAGGGGTGCGGGAGGCCACCGAGGTGGGCACAACCCACCTGGGCATGCCTGGGCCCCCAGGCGCGCCCTGGTGGGTTGTGCCCCCCTTGGGGCACCCCCCAAGGTGCTTCTATGGCCCACTGGATGTCTTTTGGTCCATAAAAATCCACAAAAAGTTTCACGGTGTTTGGACTCTGTTTGATATTGATTTCCTGCGATGTAAAAAGCAAGCAAAAAACAGCAACTGGCACTGGGCACTGGGTCAATAGGTTAGTCCCAAAAAATGATATAAATTTGCTATAAAATGATTGTAAAACATCCAAGAATATAATAAAACAGCATGAATACTTCATAAATTATAGATACGTCGGAGATGTATCAGCATCCCCAAGCTTAATTCGTACTCGTCCTCGAGTAGGTAAATGATAAAAGAAATAATTTGTGAAGTGTGAATGCTAGCAAAGTGCACAAGTTTGATCAATGAAAATTTCAATCACCTTTGCTATCATCATAACAACAATTCACATGTTAAAACTTCTCATGTTAAAGTAGCAACCAATTCACATGTTAAGGTTCAAACAATGAATTCTCTTAAAACTCAACAACCTATGTTCTCAGTCACCAAGCAATTTCAATTCAACTTATTCAACAGAGTCTAAGTAAGAGCTCCACATACTCAACCATCATATAGTCTTCTATGATTGCTAACACTCATTGCATACACATGAGCAAAACGTTTCAACCGGACACATAGGAAGATAGGGGCTTATAATTTCGCCTCCCAACGTATTCACCTCGAGGGTGATGTCAACAATAATAACTCATGCTACCCATATCCAACTGGATATATGTGCCTAGATCTTTCCTCACCATATGATGCTTGCCAAAAGAGAAAAATAAAAAGGAATAGAGAGAAAAACTTTGACTCTTGCATGAAAGTAAATACATAAAAGTAAAAGATAGGCCCTTCGCAGAGGGAAGCAGAGGTTGCCATGCACTTATTTGTTTGTATGTCCAACCCCTTAGTGCAAAAGAACATCACGTTATATTGCCCCTTATGATAGCAACCTTTATTATGCAGTCTGTTGCTTTTATTCTTTGCCATCACAAGTTCGTACAACGCTCAATTTTCTCTTACACTAAATGATCTAACACTTTTAGAAGCAATTTTTATTACCTTATTGCATCGATGACAACTTACTTGAAGGATCTTGCTCAATCCTTAGGTAGGTATGGTGGACGCTTGAAAATAAGATTTGGGTTTAAGGGTTTTTGGATGCACAAGTTGTATCTCTACTTGGTGCGGAATTTTTGGCTAGCAAGGATGAGGGGCAAGCACCGCATGTTGAAGGATCTATGACAATATAACTTCTATGTGAATATGAACAAACATAAACCATTATGTTGTCTTCCTTGTCCAACGTCAAGAATTTTGGCATATAATATTTTGATGGGGGTTCACAATCACAAAAGATTTCCAAGATAGTGTGTTTGCATGTGAAAGTTATCTTCCTTATACTAATTATTCATGATTTGCTTGTATGACCAATATTGTGATTGTCAAGCTTCAAAAGATTTCACTTTATAAACCCAATGTGAAGCTACCACTTGGCATGATATAATTTCAACTTCATGACATTCAATTCATTCAACAATTTACTCATATGATATAAGTGAAGCACAAGAGTAAATGACAAGCTACTCCAAAAAGATATAAGTGAAGATCAAGCGAGTAGTTAAGTAAATAAGTAGCTAATTGCAGACTCTCTCTTATTTAAAAACTTTCAGATCTAAGTATTTTATTAAAACATCAAGCAAAACAAAATGACATTCCAAGAATAGCACAACTCAAGTGAAGAAGCAAAAACTTAGGCTCAACCGATACTAACCGATAATTGTTGAAGAAGAAAGGTGGGATGCCTACCGGGGCATCCCCAAACTTAGATGCTTGATACTTCTTGAAATATTATCTTGTGATGCCTTGGGCACCTCAAGCTTGAGCTTTTGTGCCTCCTTAATTCATTTTATATCACAGTTTCCCTAAATCTTAAAGGCTTCATCCACACAAAACTGAACAAGAACTCGTGAGATAAGTTAGTATAAACCAATGCAAAAACTTTATCATTCTCTAGTGTAGAAAATCACTAAAATTATTATTTAACATTGAATACTAAATTCCTCTGCATATTTAACACCCCTATCCTCAAATAGAATCATTAAACAAGCAAACATATACAAACAATGCAAACATAACAGCAATTTGCCAAAACAGTATAGTCTGTAAAGAATGCAAGAGTATCAATACTTATTTAACTCCAAAAATTATGAAACTTTACCACACTGTATAAAATTTATCAGAGCTTACTATGCAAAAAGTTTTAGCATTTTATCACATTCTGACGTTTCTAGGGAATTTTTGCAACAACGGTAAACTTTCTGTTTTGAAACAACAACATATAGACTTGCAAAATAAGCATGGTAAAGGCTATCCTTGGCATTTTTATTGAAAATAAGGATGCAAAACATTATTTTAAATAACAGCAAGAAAAACCTAACAAAATAAAATGATGCTCCAAGCAAAACACATATCATGTGATGAATAAAAACACAGCTCCAAGTGAGGTTACCGATAATGTTGGAGACGAAAGAGGGGATGCCTTCCAGGGCATCCCCAAGCTTAGTTGCTTGGATCTTCCTTGAATATTAACTTTGGGTTCCTTGGGAATCCCCAAGCTTAAGGTATTGTCACTCCTTATTCTCCTCATATTGATGTCTCACCCAAAACTTGAAAACTTCAGTCACACAAAACTTAACGGAACTTCGTGAGATAGGTTAGTATGATAAAGAGCAAAACATTTCACTTTGGTACTGTCAAAGACAAGATTCATACTTGTTTCCACACAATGCCTATTTAGCATATCATTTACACAATTTATATTGAGCAATATAAGCCATAGAAACTAGAAAACAAGCAAACTATGCATTGAAAACAGAACCTATCAAAAAACAGAACAGTTTGTAATGATCTGAACAAAAACCATACTTATGATACTTCAAAAATTCTGAAAAATTAGGAAATCCTGGGAAATTTGTATATAAATCTTGTGAAAAAATAATCATGATTTTATCACGCTTCTGTAAAAAAATGAAAATTATTTTACTGGGCGCAAAAGTTTCTGTTTTTCAGCAAGATCAAATTAACTATCACCAAACATAATCCCAAAGGCTTTACTTATCACTTTATTGGAATGAAAGCTATAAAACATGATTACTATAGTAGACCAATCATGTGAACACACCAAAACAGTAGGTAAAAGTGTTGGATTGTCTCCCAACAAGCGCTTTTCTTTAATGCCTTTCTAGCTAGGCATGATGATTTCAATGATGCTCACATAAAAGATAAGAATTGAAACATAACAAGAGCATCATGAAACACATGACAACCACATTTAAGCCTAACCCACTTCTTATGCATAGGGATTTTGTGAGCAAACAACTTATGGGAACAAGAATCAACTAGCGTAGGAAGGCAAAACAAGCAAAACTTCAAGATTTTCAACACATAGAGAGGAAACTTGATATTATTGAGATGTGTATAAGCATAAGTTCCTCCCTCATAGTAATTTTCAGTAGCATCATGAGTGAGTTTAACAATATAACTATCACATAAAGCATTCTTTTCATGATCCACAAGCATAGAAATTTTATTACCCTCCACATAAACAAACTTCTTATCATCAATAGTGGTGGGAGCAAACTCAACAAAATAACTATCATGAGATTGAAAATTAAAATCATGATGACAAGTTTCATGGTTATCATTATTCTTTGTAGCATACATGTCATCACCATAATCATCATAGATAGGAACTTTGTTATCATAGTCAATTGAAGCCACATCCAAAATGGTGGATTCATCACTAAATAAAGTCATGACCTCTCCAAATCCACTTTCATCATTGTAATCATCATAAATATGAGGCATGCTACCATTATAACAAATTTGCACATCAAAACTTGGGGGAATAAAAATATCATCTTCATCAAACATAGCATCCCAAAGCTTATGGCTTTGCATATCATTAGCATTATGGATACTCAAAGAGTTCGTACCAACAACATTGCAATCATGCTCATCATTCAAAGATTTTTTGTCAAACATTTTATAGAATTCTTCTTATATCAATTGAGCACAATTTTCCTTTCCATCATTTCCACGAAAGACATTATAAAGATGAATAATATGATGCAACCTCAATTCCATTTTTTGTAGTTCTATTTTTAACCAAACTAGTGATAAGATAAGAAACTAAAAGATTCGATTGCAAGATCTAAAGATATACCTTCATTCACTCACCTTCCCCGGCAACGGCGCCAGAAAAGAGCTTGATGTCTACTACGCAACTTTATTCTTGTAGACACGTGTTGGGCCTCCAAGCGCAGAGTTTTGTAGGACAGTAGCAAATTTCCCTCAAGTGGATGACCTAAGGTTTATCAATCTGTGGGAGGCATAGGATGAAGATAGTCTCTCTCAAACAACCCTGCAACCAAATACAAGAAACATCTTGTGTCTCCAACACACCTAATACAATGGCAAATTGTATAGGTGCACTAGTTCGGCGAAGAGACGGTGATAAAAGTGTAATATGGATGGTAGAAATATATTTTTATAATCTGAATAAATAAAAATGGCAAGGTAGCAAATAGTAAACGGGCACAAAAACGGTATTGCAATGCTTGAAAATGAGGCCTAGAGTCTGTACTTTCGCTAGTGCAATCTCTCAACAATGCTAATATAAGTGGATCATATAACCATCCCTCAACGTGCAACGAAGAATCACTCCAAAGTTCCTATCTAGCGGAGAACATAAGAAGAAACCGTTTGTAGGGTACGAAACCACCCCGAAGCTATTCTTTCCGATCGATCTATCCAAGAGTTCATACTAAAATAACACCAAATAATTTGAGATTCATAATACTCAATCCAACACAAAGAACCTCAAAGAGTGCCCCAAGATTTCTACCGGAGAAACAAAATACGAGAATGTGCATGAACCCTATGCATAGATTACCCCAATGTCATCGCGGGAATTCACGAGTTGAATGCCAAAACACATACCAAGTGAATCATGATACCCCATTGTCACCATGAGTATTCATATGCAATACATATATCAATTGCTCTCAAATTCATAAAAGTATTCAATATGATAAAACAAAATCTCAAAGGGAAAACTCAATTCACAACAAGATAGAGAAGGGAAAACACCATATGATCCGACTATATTAACAAAGCCCACGATACATCAAGATCGTGACATCTCAAGAACACGAGAGAGAGAGAGAGAAAGAGAGAGAGAGATTAAACACATAGCTACTGGTACAAACCCTCATCCCCGAGGGTGGACTACTCCCTATCGTGGTGGCCGCCGGTATGATGAAGATGGCCACCAGTGATGATTTCCCCCTCCCGCAGAGTGCCGAAACGGGGTCTAGATTGGTTTTCGGTGGCTACAGAGGCTTGCAACGGCGGAACTTCTCATCTAGGGTTACCCCCGAGGGTTTTGGAATATTTGGTGATTTATAGGGCAAAGAGGGGGTGCAGGAGGCTACCGAGGTGGGCACAACCAACCTGGGCGTGCCTGGGTCCCCAGGCGCGTCCTGGTGGGTTGTGCCCCCTTGGGGCACCCCTGATGTCGCTTGAAGCTACGTCGGTATTTTCTCAAAGAGGAAGGGATGATGCAGCACAGCGGCAGGTAGGTATTTCCCTCAGATATGAAACCAAGGTTATCGAACCAATAGGAGAATCAAGCAACACAACGTAAACAACCCCTGCACACAGATAAGAAATCCTCGCAACCCCACGTGTTAAAGGGGTTGTCAATCCCTTTCGGGTAACGGTGCTAGAAATTGGCAAACAGGCTTGAGAGAGTTGTAAATATTGATAGATCGAACGCCAAATAAAATAAATTGCAGCAAGGTAATTTTGGCCTTTTGGATTAATAGATCTGAAAATAAAAGCAAATAAAAATAGATCGCAAAGGCAAATAATATGAGAAAGAGACCCGGGGGCCGTAGGTTTCACTAGTGGCTTCTCTCGAGAAAAATAGCAAAGCGGTGGGTGAACTTATTAATGTTGGGCAATTGATAGAACTTCAAATAATTATGAAGATATCCAGGCAATGGTCATTACATTGGCATCACGTCCAAGATTAGTAGACCGACTCCTGCCTGCATCTACTACTATTACTCCACACATCGACCACTATGTAGCATGCATCTAGTGTATTAAGTTCATGGAGAAATGGAGTAATGCAATAAAAACAATGTCATGATGTAGGCAAGATCTATCTATGTATAGATAGACCCCATCGTTTTATCCTTAGTAGCAACGATACATACGTGTCGGTTCCCCTTCTGTCACTGGGATCAAGCACTGTAAGATCGAACCCACTACAAAGCACCTCTTCCCATTGCAAGATAAATAGATCAAGTTGGCCAAACAAAACCCAAATATCGAAGAAGAAATACGAGGCTATAAGCAATCATGCATAAAAGAGATCAAAGAAACTCAAATACTTTCATGGATATAAAAAGATAGATCTGATCATAAACTTGAAGTTCACCGGATCCCAACAAACACACCGCAAAAGAGTTACATCATATGGATCTCCAAGAGACCATTGTATTGAGAATAAAGAGAGAGAGATGAAGCCATCTAGCTACTAACTACGGACCCGAAGGTCTACAAAGAATTAATCACGCATCATCGGAGAGGCACCAATGGAGGCGGTGAACAACATCTGAGATGGTGTCTAGATTGGATCTGGTGGTTCCGGACTCTGCAGCGGCTAGATGAATATTTCGTCGACTCCCCTAGGGTTCTGGAAATATTGGGGTATTTATAGAGCAAAGAGGCAGTCCCGGGGGCGCCCGAGGTGGGCACAACCCACCAGGGCGCGCCTGGGCCTCCTGGCGCGCCCTGGTGGGTTGTTCCCTCCTCGAGACTCCCCCCAGTGCAACCAGGGCCCAACATGTTCCTTCTGGTCCATAAAAAATCTCCATAAAGTTTCGTGGCATTTGGACTCCGTCTGATATTGATTTTCTGCGATGTAAAAAACACGGAAAAAACAGGAACTGGCACTTGGCACTATGTCAATAGGTTAGTACCAAAAATGATATAAAATGACTATAAAATGGTTATAAAATATCCAAGATTGATAATATAACAACATGGAACAATCAAAAATTATAGATACGTTGGAGACGTATCAGCATCCCCAAGCTTAACTCCTACTCGTCCTCGAGTAGGTAAGTGATAAAAACAGAATTTTTGATGTGGAATGCTGCCTATCATGTCATATCATATTTCTTTCTTTATAGCATGGACATTTGGACTTTTAGTTGTTCAAAGCAATAGTCTAGTTTTGACATGATAATTTAGATACTCGAGCATATCAACAAGCAACCATGTCTTTCAAAATATCAACGCTAAAATAAGCTATCCCTAGCCCATTATGCTCAAACATTGATCCCTTCATGAAACACACTCGAATATTAGCTACACCCAATACTTAAGTACGATCATATTGCCTCCTAGTTGGTGCTTTTATAAGAGAAGATGGAGACTCAAAATAAAAATTGCATAAAGTAAAAGAAAGGCCCTTTGCAGAGGAAAGTAGGGATTTGTAGAGGTGCCAGAGCTCAAAGCGAAAAACTTAGAGATAAAAACATCTGAGAGGTGTATCCATCCCACCAATGAAAACGACTTAGAGTTCCCAATACTTTCCATGCATAGATATATCATAGGCGGTTCCTAAACAGAAAATAAAGTTTATTCCTTTTTCCACCATACTTTCACTTTCCATGCCTAGCTGTATCCACGGTTTCCCTCCATACCAACACTTTCCAAGGAATTTATTATTTGACAACATAAAGTAAATTCATTTTTTTTGTATTTCGGGACTGGGTATCCCTAATACCTTTGCCTTACTCTCGTGCAATGACAAGTGAATCAACACTCATCTTGAGAATAACACATCTAGCATGGAAAATATTAGCCACCCCTCATCGCTCCACGAGCGAAATAAACAAACACACAAAAGAGAAGTTTATTTTGAAAATTAGAGATGGCACATGCAAATTTGCTTAGAACTGCAAAAGAATACCGCATATAGGTAGATATAGTGGACTCATGTGGCAAAACTGGGTTAAAGGATCTTGGATGCACAAGTAGTGATCATACTTAGTGCAAAATGAAGGCTAGCAAAAGATTGGGAAGCGACCAACTAAGAAACAAATAATCTCATAAGCAAGCATTAAGCATAAATAACACCGAATAATGCACCACAAGTAGGATATAATTTCATTGCATGACTATTGACTTCCGTACTTGCATAGGGAATCACAAACCTTGACACCAATATTCTTACTAAAGCATAATTACTCATCAACATGACTCACATATCACATCATCATATCTCAAAACTATTACTAAGAATCAAGTTTCACTACTGCATGATGCTGCTAACGCGACACTACGATCAGAGACCCTTCGAGAAACTGTGTGCGATGCAATAATCACAAACGGTGCTGTATGAAAACCGTCAGAAATGTGTAAAACATTTGCGATGACGGATGCATCAAACAGGGTTCAGGTTTTAGTTGCGTGTGCGATGAAGGGCATACAGTTCAGTTTAATGAACTGTTTGAGATGAGGAGGAACAAAAGAAACGGGCAGCCAGATGAAGGCGTGTGCGATGCACAGCATACGGTTCACTCGGATGAACTGTTTGTGATTAGGCAACACAAAAGAAACGGCCAGCCAGATCGAGGTGTGTGCAATATACGGCATGTGGTTCACTCGGATGAACTGTTTGCGTTGAGACATGAGAACAGAAACAGTTCAACTTAACAAGATGTGTGTGATATGCGGCAAACAGGTCTGTAAGCAGAAATATGTGTGAAGACCGATAATAACACAGAAGGTTGCTGCTAATAAGGACGTGTGTGTTGTGCAATGGGATTGCATACAGAACAACAATACACACACACCACACACACACACACACACACACACACACTTATAAGGACATGCTTGCATAACCAAATTAAACATCCACTTACATAGGTGGCTACTACAACCATGGCATTTGCACACACCAAAGTAAACTATTACATGCATAATTACATAGGTGGCTACTACACACATGACATTTCCACACACACCAATAAAGTACAGTATATATTACATGCATGATTAACTAGCATAGATCATCTGATTATCATCTACTTCTTGTGATGCTTGCTCTGCTTGTGGCTCGATCCGGGCTTGTCGATTTGGGTAATGAGGCACTTCCTCATGTCAACGATCTTGGCCGCGAAACTGAGGTGAGGTTCATCCAGTTGCCGCATCCAGGCCTTGTGCCAGGATACGTGACTTGTTATTTGGGCACCCTGCTTCATCTTTTCGTAGTAGGGGTCGATGATGGCCGAGGCGAGTTCGACCAGGGAGTCCTGCTTCGTGCTGCCCCAAACCCTGTAGTGGTCACGAATTTCGACAAGGTTCTTGCAGGCCAAGCCCGTAACACTAAGCTCTTTTATATCATCTTTGGTATCCACCGTGGCGAACTTGTAGTCGGTGATGTTGACAAACCTGTTGAAATGGTCGCAAGGCTCTGTGGCCATGCAGTATTGGTAGATGAGGACATGATGGTGCACGCACAACTGGGCGACGACAACCTTCTGATCTATGCCGGGACGACCGGCGGTGTACTGGAGGTCGATGCCGACCACCTTGTACTTGTCTCTAGCAAGCAACTACTCAACGATGTTGATGTAGTCATCCACCACAGCCAGGTCGATGGTGTACACCACCTAGAGATCCGTCTCCCTCGCATGGGTCTCCTCTCTATGCTCGCCGAACTCCATTGGAGCGCCGCCGGGCATCCGCTCTCTATGTGTCGTCGTGGGTGTGCTTGTCGTGTTGCGGGGAGCGATCGAAAGGTTGAAGAGACTAAGGTTATAATGGCCGCGGGAATTAAAGGGGAAGCCGGATGGCCAGGAATATTGGCAGGTCCTGATCGCAGTTCTAATTTGCAGCGCATAACTCCATCGTGCCGCATGTAACTGCATCGCATGGCAATGCGCGCGGCGCAACCGCATGCATATGGGGCCCCGACGTGATCGTGCGCACGCCCAACCACTGGCAGAGCGCGCGCGGAGGGACGCGAGCAGAGCACTCCGCGGTCGCCTCAAGGAAAAGCTGTCCACAAGCCGAGCGCGCCGACGGACGCGAGCAGAGCGCGCCAACGGACGCGAGCAGAGCGCGCCAACAGACGCGACAGAGCGCGCCACGACGCCTAACGGCGAGCACAGCGCGATGCGGCGCCTAACAACGAGCAGAGCTTGCCGAGGGACGCGAGCAGAGGATGACACAGTGATATGTGGCAAATAAGACGAATTGTGCGAGCGATGTCGGAGACATCAAGCATGAATCAGATTAGAGTTGCGTGTGCGATACGTGGCAGACAGTTGATCCATCAGAGTTGTTTGTGATGGAATAAGCCGTGTGTTGCGGGCAAACACTTGCTGGTGTATAACCTTAAATTTAACCAAAAAAGTGTTAATGCATGTTACAAAAATTGTATAGCTGGAAACTATGTTCAAATACGACTCCAACTATATAATCTGTGGCGACATGCATTCGTATTTTATTAGTTAAATCCTACTTATAAACCAGGATGGGGGTATAGTAGGTAATTAAATCGCAAACGTTTTTGGATAATAGCTTGGGATGCTGGGCCATCCCCAAGCTTAGTTGGTTGCTCATTTTTGGATAATAGCTTGGGATGCCGGGGCATCCCCAAGCTTAGGCTCTTCCATCATTCCTTCATCCATCATAAGATAACCCAAAACTTGAAAACTTCAATCACACAAAACTCAACAAAACCTTGATGAGATCCGTTAGTACAAGAATAATAAACCACTACTATAAGTGATGTATCAAACCAATTCATATTTTGTACGTGTATTATATCTATTGTATTCCAACTTTTATATGGCAAAAACTAATCAAATAAAACCATACAGCCATCAAAATAAGCACACAACACAAAGAAAACATAATCTGTCAAAACAGAATAGTCTGTAGCAATCTGACTATTTCGAATACATCTGTAACTCCAAAACTTCTAAAAAATTAGGAAGACCTGAGAAATTTGTATATTGATCTACTGCAAGTGGAATGAGTATTTTATCGCTCTATGGTAAAAAATGAAAATTAATTTCGTGAGCATAAAAGTTTCTGTTTTTCAGCAAGATCAAACAACTATCACCAAAGAAGATCCTAAAGGCTTTACTTGGCACAAACACTAATTAAAACATAAAAAACACAATCATAATAGTAGCATAATTGTGTTAACACACAAAAACAGGAAGCAAAAAGGAAAAACAAAATTTATTCATTGGGTTGCCTCCCAACAAGCGCTATAGTTTTATGCCCTTAGCTAGGCATAAAGCAAGGATCTAAGTTTTGTCATCCTTGTCCAACTCTTCAATCAAACACTTAGGATCCTTCAGAGATTCAGCATAAATATTTTCAATAACAATACTCCTAGGAATAAATTGAAAGATTTCATTCTTGCAAAAAGGATCTCTTATCACTTCAACAAAATCCGGGTGAACACTAATCATCTTAAGATCTCCATTATTACTATTACTAGAAGTTGCATCCTTGTTCTTTGATCTACCCCTCCTTACGGGAGTTTTCTCTATAGGGTTAGCGGAAGCAAAAGCCGTGCTTATATTACTAAAGATTTCTTCTAATTTATCAATCCGAGACGGACTTTCTTCTATTCTTTCATGGATTAAGGTACCCTTATTTTTTAACAACTTAAGAATATCTCCCACTTTTAACCCAATATTGGTAGAAAAGTTATGAATCTTTTTATCTATAATTTCCATATGATCTTTGGTGAGCATTTTCTTTTCAATAGCATCTAATCTTTCCATAACATGCTCAAGAGTAAAGTTGTTTCATTAATCATGAGAGGTGGTGATCCCACTAAATTTCCCATAGCATTAAAGGCATCAAAGAGAAGGACACATCAAGAAATTTCCACCGGTAATCGTATCAAGGACGAATCTATACCAAGTGGTGATGCCAACATAAAAACAATGAAGAAGAACAATGGTAGATTGCTTACGGGTAGATCTATTGTGATCATTGCATATCCTATACCAAGCATCTTTTAAATTTTCTCCTCCCCTTTGTTTAAAGTTGAGAACCTCGTTCTCAGGAGTGCAAGCAATAGAGGAAGAACTATCCATAATAATGGCAAACAAGGTTGCACACAAAAACAGATCCGGCAATAAAACGGCGAACGAAAAAGAGAGGCGAATAAGACATCAAATTTTTGTGAAGTGGGGGAGAGGAAAATGAGAGGCAAATGGCAAAAAATGCAAATTGCAAGGAGATGAGATTTGTGATTAGGAACCTGGTATATGTTGAAGATTCTCCCCGACATCGGTGCCAAAAATTCCTATTGATGTCGCTTAAAGCTACGTCGGTATTTCCCCAAAGAGGAAGGCATGATGCAGCACAATGGTGGTAGGTATTTCCCTCAGATATGAAACCAAGGTTATCGAACCAATAGGAGAACCAAGCAACACAACGTAAACAACCCCTGCACACGGATAACAAATCCTCGCAACGTAAATAGACCCCATCGTTTTATCCTTAGTAGCAACGATACATACGTGTCGGTTCCCCTTCTGTCACTGGGATCAAGCACCGTAAGATCGAACCCACTACAAAGCACCTCTTCCCATTGCAAGATAAATAGATAAAGTTGGCCAAACAAAACCCAAATATCGGAGAAGAAATACGAGGCTATAAGCAATCATGCATAAAAGAGATCAAAGAAACTCAAATACTTTCATGGATATAAAAGGATAGATCTGATCGTAAACTCGAAGTTCATCGGATCCCAACAAACACACCGCAAAAGAGTTACATCATATGGATCTCCAAGATACCATTGTATTGAGAATCAACAGAGAGATAGAGAGAGATGAAGCCATCTAGCTACTAACTACGGACCCGAAGGTCTACAAAGAACTACTCACGCATCATCGGTGAGGCACCAATGGAGGTGGTGAACCCCATCCGAGATGGTGTCTAGATTGGATCTAGTGGTTCTGGACTCTGCGGCGGCTGGATGAATATTTCGATGACTCCCCTAGGGTTCTGGAAATATTGGGGTAGTTATAGAGCAAAGAGGCGGTCCGGGGCACCCGAGGTGGGAAGAACCCACCAGGGCGCGCCTGGGCCTCCTGGCGCGCCCTGGTGGTTGTCCCCTCCTTGGGGCTCCCCCCCAGGTGCAACCAGGGCCCAACATGTTCCTTCTGGTCCATAAAAAACCGCCGTAAAGTTCCGTGGCATTTGGACTCCGTCTGATATTGATTTTCTGCGATGTAAAAAACACGGAAAAACAGGAACTGGCACTTGGCACTATGCCAATAGGTTAGTACCAAAAATGATATAAAATGACTATAAAATGATTATAAAACATCCAAGATTGATAATATAACATCATGGAACAATCAAAAATTATAGATACGTTGGAGACGTATCAACCCCCCAGGTGCTGCTTTGGCCCACTAGATGTCTTCTGGTCCATCAAAAATCCATAAAAAGTTTCACGGTGTTTGGACTCCGTTTGATATTGATTTCCCGCAATGTAAAAAACAAGCAAAAAACATCATCTGGCACTAGGCACTGGGTCAATAGGTTAGTCCAAAAAAATGATATAAAGCTGCTATAAAATGATTGTAAAACATCCAAGAATGATAATAAAACAGCATGAATACTTCATAAACTATAGATATGTCGGAGACGTATCAGCGAGCCATAGAAAATAAATGGATCTTCAAGCAGAATACTGATGCTGATGGTAATATTACCGTCTACAAAGCTCGACTTGTCGCAAAATGTTGTCGACAAGTTCAAGGAGTTGACTACGATTAGACTTTCTCACCCGCAGCGATGCTTAATCTGTCTGAATCATGTTAGCAATTACCGTGTTTTATGATTATGAAATCTAGCAAATGGACGTCAAAACTGCATTCCTTAATGGATTTCTTAAAGAAGAGTTGTATATGATGCAACCAGAAGGTTTTGTCGATCCTAAATATTCTAACAAAGTGTGCAAGCTCCAGCGATCCATCTATGGATTGTGAGTTGGAATATACGCTTTGATGAGGTGATCAAAGCATATGGTTTTATACAGACTTATGGTGAAGCCTGTATTTACAAGAAAGTGAGTGGGAGCTCTATAGCATTTTTGATATTATATGTGGATGACATATTATTGATTGGAAATGATATAAAATTTCTGGATAGCATAAAAGGATACCTGAATAAGAATTTTTCAATGAAAGACCTCGGTGAAGCTACTTGCATATTGAGCATCAAGCTTTATAGAGATAGATCAAGACGCTTGATAGGACTTTCACAAAGCACATACGTTGATAAAGTTTTGAAAAAGTTCAAAATGGATCAGTCAAAGAAAGGGTTCTTGCCTATGTTATAAGGTGTGAAGTTGAGTAAGACTCAAAACCCGACCACGGCAGAATACATAGAGAGAATTAAAGTCATTCCCTATTTCTCAGTCATATGTTCTATAAAGTATGCCATGCTGTGTACCAGACGTGTTGTGTGCGTTGCCATGAGTTTGACAAGGGGGTACCATAGTGATCCAGGAGTAGATCACTGGACAACGGTCAATATTATCCTGAGGTACCTAAAGAGGACTAAGGAAATGTTTCTCGGTTATGGAGGTGATAAAGAGTTCATCATAAAGAGTTACGTCGATGCAAGCTTTGACACTAAACTGGATGACTCTAACTCTCAATCTAGATACATATTGAACATGGGAGCAATTAGCTAGAGTAGCTCCATGCAGAGCATTGTAGACATAGAAATTTGCAAAATACATATGGATCTGAATGTGGCAGACCCGTTGACTAAACTTCTCTCACAAGCAAAACATGATCACACCTTAGTACTCTTTGGGTGTTAATCACATAGTGATGTGAACTAAGATTATTGACTCTAGTAAACCCTTTGGGTGTTGGTCACATGGTGATGTGAACTATGGGTGTTAATCACATAAAGATGTGAACTATTGGTGTTAAATCACATGGCGATGTGAACTAGATTATTGACTCTAGTGCAAATGGAGACTGAAGGAAATATGCCCTAGAGGCAATAATAAAGTTTTTATTTTATATTTCCTTATATCATGATAAATGTTTATTATTCATGCTAGAATTGTATTAACTAGAAACTTGATACATGTGTGGATACATAGACAAAACACCATGTCCCTAGCGAGCCTCTGCTAGACTAGCTCGTTAATCAAAGATGGTTAAGTTTCCTAACCATAGACATGTGTTGTCATTTGATGAACGAGATCACATCATTAGGAGAATGATGTGATGGACAAGACCCATCTGTTAGCTTAGCATATTGATCGTTCAGTTTTATTGCTATTGCTTTCTTCATGTCATATACATATTCCTTTGACTATGAGATTATGCAACTCCCGGATACCGGAGGAATACCACGTGTGCTATCAAATGTCACAACATAATTGGGTGATTATAAAGATGCTCTACAGGTATCTCCGAAGGTGTTTGTTGGGTTGGCATAGATCAAGATTAGGATTTGTCACTCCGAGTATCGGAGAGGTGTCTCTGGGCCCTCTCGGTAATGCACATTGATACGTCTCCAACGTATCTATGATTTTTGATTGTTCCATGCTATTATATTATCTGTTTTGGATGTTAATGGGCTTTATTTTACACTTTTATATTATTTTTGGGACTAACCTATTAACCGAAGGCCCACCCAAATTGCTATTTTTTTTGCCTATTTCAGTGTTTCGTAGAAAAGGAATATCAAACGGAGTCCAAACGGAATGAAACCTTTGGGAACATGATTTTTGGAACAAACGTGATCCAGAGGACTTGGAGTGGACGTCAAGCAATTAATGAGGCGGCCACGAGGCAGGGGGCGCGCCTACCCCCCTGGGCGCCCTCCCCCTCGTGGGCCCCTCGTTGCTCCACCGACCTACTTCTTTCTCCTATATATGTACACATACCCCGAAAACATCCAGGAGCACCACGAAACCCTATTTCCACTGCCGCAACCTTCTACACCCAAGAGATCCCATCTTGGGGCCTTTTTCGGAGCTCCATCGGAGGGGGCATCGATCACGGAGGGCCTCTACATCAACTCCATGGCCCCTCCGATGATGTGTGAGTAGTTTACTTCAGACCTTCGGGTCCATAGCTAGTAACTAGATGGCTTCTTCTCTCTCTTTGGATCTCAATACAAAGTTCTCCTCGATTTTGTTGGAGATCTATATTGGAAATATGCCCTAGAGGCAATAATAAAATGGTTATTATTGTATTTCCTTGTTCATGATAATTGTCTATTGTTCATGCTATAATTGTATTAACCGGAAACCATAATACATGTGTGAATACATAGACCACAACATGTCCCTAGTAAGCCTCTAGTTGACTAGCTCGTTGATCAATAGATGGTCATGGTTTCCTGACCATGGACATTGGATGTCATTGATAACGGGATCACATCATTAGGAGAATGATGTGATGGACAAGACCCAATCTTAAGCGTAGCACAAGATCGTGTAGTTCGTTTGCTAAAGCTTTCTAATGTCAAGTATCATTTCCTTAGACCATGAGATTGTGCAACTCCCGGATACCGTAGGAATGCTTTGGGTGCACCAAACGTCACAACGTAACTGGGTGGCTATAAAGGTGCACTACAGGTATCTCCGAAAGTGTCTGTTGGGTTGGCACGAATCGAGACTGGGATTTGTCACCCCGTATGATGGAGAGGTATCTATGGGCCCACTCGGTAATGCATCATCATAATGAGCTCATTGTGACTAAGTAGTTGGTCACGGGATCATGCATTACGGAACGAGTAAAGTGACTTGTTGGTAACGAGATTGAACGAGGTATTGGGATACCGACGATCGAATCTCGGGCAAGTAACGTACCGATTGACAAAGGGAATTGTATACGGGATTGCTTGAATCCTCGACATCATGGTTCATCCAATGAGATCATCGTGGAACATGTGGGAGCCAACATGGGTATCCAGATCCCGCTATTGGTTATTGGCCGGAGAGTTGTCTCGGTCATGTCTGCATGATTCCCGAACCCGTAGGGTCTACACACTTAAGGTCCGATGATGCTAGGGTTATAGGGAAAGTTTCTACGTGGTTACCGAATGTTGTTCGGAGTCCCGGATGAGATCCCGGTCATCATGAGGAGTTCCGGAATGGTCCGGAGGTAAAGGATAATATATAGGAAGTGAGGTTTTGACCACCGGAAGTGTTTTGGGTGTCACCGGTAATGTACCGGGACCACAGGAGGGTTCCGGGGGTCCACCGGGAGGGGCTTCCAGCCCCGGAGGCTTGCATGGGCCAAGAGTGGGAAGGGACCAGCCCCTGAGTGGGCTGGTGCGCCTCCCGCCAGGGCCCAAGGCGCAGCTAGGAGGAGAAGAGGGGAAACCCTAGGCGTAGATGGGCCTAAGGCCCACCCTAGGGCGCGCCCCCCTTCTCCCCCTCTTTGACGCCCCCTCCATCCCATCTAGGGCTGCCGCCCCCTAGGGGTGGGAACCCTAGAGGGGGCGTACCCTCCTCCCCTCCTCCTATAAATAGTGGGGGTTTTGGGGCTGCCCAACACACGAGTCTCTCTCCCTCTTGGCGCAGCCCTACGCCTCTCCCTCCTCGTCTCTTGCAGTGCTTGGCGAAGCCCTGCTGGCGTGCCACGCTCCTCCACCATCACCACGCCATCGTGTTGCTGCTGGACAGAGTCTTCCCCAACCTCTCCCTCTCTCCTTGATGGATCAAGGCGTGGGAGACATCACCGGGCTGTACGTGTGTTGAACGCGGAGGCGCCGTTGTTCGGCGCTTAGATCGGAATCGGCCGTGATCTGAATCGTTGCATGTATGACTCCACCAACCGCGTTCTTGTAACGCTTCTGTTTAGCGATCTTCAAGAAGGGTATGGAGATGCACTCCCTCTCTCTCGTTGGTAGTATCTCCTAGATTGATCTTGGTGAAACGTAGGAAATTTTGAATTATTGCTACGTTCCCCAACAGTGGCATCATGAGCTAGGTCTATGAGTAGATTCTATGCACGAGTAGAACACAAAGCAGTTGTGGGCGATGATTTGTTCAATTTGCTTACCGTTACTAGTCTTATCTTGATCCGGCGACATTGTGGGATGAAGCAGCCCGGACCGACCTTACACGTACGCTTACGTGAGACTGGTTCCACCGACTGACATGCACTTGATGCATAAGGTGGATGGCGGGTGTTTGTCTCTCCCACTTTAGTCGGATCGGATTCGATGAAAAGGGTCCTTATGAAGAGTAAATAGCAATTGGCATATCACCATTGTGGTTTTGCGTAGGTAAGAAACGTTCTTGCTAGAAACCCATAGCAGCCACGTAAAACATGCAACAACAATTAGAGGACGTCTAACTTGTTTTTGCAGGGTTTGCTTTGTGATGTGATATGGCCAAAAGGATGTGATGAATGGTATATGTGATGTATGAGATTGATCATGTTCTTGTAATAGGAAACACGACTTGCATGTCGATGAGTATGACAACCGGCAGGAGCCATAGGAGTTGTCTTAATTTATTTATGACCTGCGTGTCAATGAAAACGCCATGTAATTACTTTACTTTATTGCTAACCATTAGCCATAGTAGTAGAAGTAATAGTTGGCAAGGCAACTTCATGAAGACACGATGATGGAGATCATGGTGTCATGCCGGTGACGATGGTGTTCATGCCGCGCCTCGAAGATGGAGATCAAAGGCGCAAGATGATATTGGCCATATCATGTCACTTTATGATTTGCATGTGATGTTTACCATGTTTTTACATCTTATTTTCTTAGAACAACGGTAGCATAAATAAGATGATCCCTCATTAAAATATCAACAATTGTGTTCCCCCTAACTGTGCACCGTTGCTAAGGTCCGTTGTTCCGAAGCACCACATGATGATCGGGTGTGATAGGTTCTAACGTTCGCATACAACGGGTGTAAGCCAGATTTACACACGCAATACACTTAGGTTAACTTGACAAGCCTAGCATGTACAGACATGGCCTCGGAACACGGAAGACCGAAAGGTCGAACATGAGTCGTATAGTGGATATGATCAACATGAAGATGTTCACCGATGATGACTAGTCCGTCTCACGCGTTGATCGGACACAGCCTAGTTGACTCGGATCATGTATCACTTAGATGACTATAGGGATGTCTATCTAAGTGGGATTTCATTGAATAATTTGATTAGATGAACTTAATTATCATGAACATAGTCAAAAGGTCTTTGCAAATTATGTCGTAGCTCATGCTTTGGTTCTACTATTTTAGATATGTTCCTAGAGAAAATTTAGTTGAGAGTTGACAGTAGCAATTATGCGGACTGGGTCCGTGAACTGAGGATTGTCCTCATTGCTGCACAGAAGGGTTATGTCCTTAATGCACTGCTCAGTGTGTTGAACCACGAGCATCGTCTGTAGATGTTGGGAAACATCTGACATACACGTTTTGATGAATACGTGATAGTTCAGTGCGTAATACTAACGGTTTTGAATTGTGGCACCAAAGACGTTTTTGAAACGTTGCAGAACATATGAGATGTTCCAAAGACTAAAATTGGAATTTCAGACTAGTGCCCACGTCAAGAGGTATGATACCTCTGACAAGTTTATTAAGCCTGCAAACTAAGGGAGAAAAGCTCAATCGTTGAGTATGTGCTCAGATTGTCTGAGTACTACAATCGCTTGAATCGAGTGGGAGTTAATCTTCCAGATGAGATAGTGATGGTTCTCCATAGTCACTGCCACCAAGCTATTGGAGCTTCATGATGAACTATAACATATCAGGGATAGACATGATGATCCTTGAGCAACTCGCGATGTTTGACACCGAGAAATTAGAAATCAAGTAGGAGCATCAATTGTTGATGGTTAAACCACTAGTTTCAAGAAGGGCAAGGAAAATAAGGGATACTTCATAAAATGGCAAATCAGTTGCTGCTCTAGTGAAGAAACCCAAGGTTGAACCCAAACCCGAGACTAAGTGCTTCTGTAATGAGGGGAACGGTCACTGAAGCAGAACTACCCTAGATACTTGGTAGATGAGAAGGTTGGCAAGGTCGACAAAAGTATTTTTGATATACGTTATATTAATGTGTACTTTACTAGTACTCCTAGTAGCACCAGGGTAATAAATACCGGTTCGGTTGCTAAGTGTTAGTAACTCGAAATAAAAGGCTACGGAGACTAGCTAAAGGTGAGATGATGATATGTTGGAAGTGTTTCCAAGGCTGATGTGATCAAACATCACACACTCCCTCTACCATCGAGATTGGTGTTAAACCTAAATAATTGTTATTTGGTGTTTGCATTGAGCATAGACATGATTGGATTATGTTTATCACAATACGGTTATTCATTTAAGGAGAATAATGGTTACTCTATTTATTTGAATAATACCTTCAATGGTCGTGCACCGAAAAATGAATGGTTTATTGAATCTCGATCGTAGTGATACACATGTTCAAGCCAAAAGATATAAGATAATAATGATAGTACCACATACTTGTGGCACTGCCATTTGAGTCATGTTGGTATAAAACGCATGAAGAAGCTCCATGTTGATGGATCTTTGGACTCACTCGTTTTGAAAAGATTGAGACATGCGAACCATGTCTATTGGTAGATATGCATGAAGAAACTCCATACAGATGGATCATTTGGACTCACTTGATTTTGAATCACTTGAGACATGCAAATCATACCACATGGGCAAGATGACTGAAAGATCTCGTTTTCAGTAAGATGGAACAAGAAAGCAACTTGTTGGAAGTAATACATTTTGATGTGTGCAGTCTAATGAGTGCCGAGGCACGCAGTGGATATCGTTATGTTCTTACTTCACACATGATTTGAGTAGATGCTGAGTATATTTACTTGATGAAACACAAGTCTGAATTATTGAAAGATTTAAGTAATTTCAGAGTGAAGATCATCGTGACAAGAGGATAAAATGTCTATGATATGCTCATAGAGATGAATATCTGAGTTACGAGTTTGGCACACAATTAAGACATTGTGGAAATTGTTTCACAACTAATACTGCCTGGAACACCATAGTGTGATGGTGTGTCCGAACATCATAACTGCACCCTATTGGATATGGTGCATACCATGATGTCTCTTATCGAATTACCACTATCGTTTATGGGTTAGGCATTAGAGACAACCGCATTCACTTTAAATAGGGCACCACGCAATTCCGTTGAGACGACACCGTATGAACTATGGTTTAGAGAAACCTAAGCTGTCGTTTCTTAAAAGTTCGGGGTTGCGATGCTTATGTGAAAAAGTTTCAGGCTGATAAGCTCGAACCCAAAGCGGATAAATGCATCTTCATAGAATACCCAAAAATAGTTGGGTATACCTCCTATTTCAGATCCGGAAGCAAAAGTGATTGTTTCTAGAAACGGGTCCTTTCTCGAGGAAAAGTTTCTCTCGAAAGAATTTAGTGGGAGGATGGTGGAGACTTGATGAGGTTGTTGAACCGTCACTTCAACTAGTGTGTAGCAGGGCACAGGAAGTTGTTCCTGTGGCACCTACACCAATTGAAGTGGAAGCTTATGATAGTGATCATGAAACTTCGGATCAAGTCACTACCAAACCTCATAGGTCGACAAGGATGCATACTACTTCAAAGAGGTACGTAATCCTATCTTGGAAGTCATGTTGCTAGACAACAATGAACCTACGAGCTATGGAGAAGCGATGGTGGGCCCGGATTCCGACGAATGGCTCGAGGCCATAAAATCCGAGAGAGGATCCATGTATAAAACAAAGTATAGACTTTGAAAGAACTGCTTGATGGTCGTAAGGCTATTGGGTGCAGATGGATTTTAAAAGGAAGACGGACAATGATGGTAAGTGTCACCATTAATAAAGCTCGACCTGTCGTTAAGATGTTTCCCGACAAGTTCAAGGAGTTGACTACGATGAGACTTTCTCACTCGTAGCGATGCCAAGAGTCTGTTGGAATTATGTTAGCAGTTACTGCATTATTTATGAAATCTTGTAGATAGGATGTCAAAACATTGTTTCCTCGACGTTTTTCTTGAGGAAAGGTTGTATGTGATACAACCAGAAGGTTTTGTCAATCCTGAAAGATGCTAACAAGTATGCAAAGCTCCAGCAATCCTTCTAAGGACTGGAGTAAGCATCTCAGGGTTGGAATGTACGCTTTGATGAGATGATCAAAGATTTTGGGTTTATACAAAGTTTATGAGAAACTTGTATTTCCAAAGAAGTGAGTGGGAGCACTATAGAATTTTTGATGAGTATATGTTGTTAACATATTGTTGATCAGAAATGATGTAGAATTTCTAGAAAGCATGCAGGGTTATTTGAAAAGTGTTTTTCAATGGAAAACCTGGATTAAGCTACTTGAACATTGAGCATCAAGATCTATAAGGATAGATAAAAATGCTTAATAGTACTTTCAAATGAATACATACCGTGACAAGATTTTGAAGGAGTTCAAAATAGATCAGCAAAGAAGGAGTTCTTGGTTGTGTTACAAGGTGTGAGTATTGAGTAAGACTCAAGACCTGACCACGGCAGAAGAGAGAGAAAGGATGAAGGTCGTCCCCTATGCTTTAGACGTAGGCTCTACAGTATGCTATGCTGTGTACCGCACCTGAAGTGTGCCTTGCCATGAGTCAGTCAAGGGGTACAAGAGTGATCCAGGAATGGATCACATGACAGCAGTTGAACTTATCCTTAGTAACTAGTGGACTAAGGAATTTTCTCGATTATGGAGGTGGTACAAGAGTTCGTCGTAAAGGGTTACGTCGATGCAAACTTTGACACTAATCCGGATGACTCTGAGTAGTAAACCGGATTCGTATAGTAAAGCGGTTATTTGGAATAGCTCAAAGTAGCACGTGGTAGCTGCATCTACAAGATGACATAGAGATTTGCAAAGCACACATGGATCTGAAAGGTTCAGACCCATTGACTAATAAACCTCTCTCACAAGCAAGATATGAACAAACCCCATGGGTGTTGGATTCATTACAATCACATAGTGATGTGAACTAGATTATTGACTCTAGTGCAAGTTGGAGACTAATGGAAATATGCCCTAGAGGCAATAATAAAATGGTTATTATTGTATTTCCTTGTTCATGATAATTGTCTATTGTTCATGCTATAATTGTATTAACCGGAAACCGTAATACATGTGTGAATACATAAACCACAACATGTCCCTAGTAAGCCTCTAGTTGACTAGCTCGTTGATCAATAGATGGTCATGGTTTCCTGACCATGGACATTGGATGTCATTGATAATGGGATCACATCATTAGGAGAATGATGTGATGGACAAGACCCAATCTTAAGCGTAGCACAAGATCATGTAGTTCGTTTGCTAAAGCTTTTCTAATGTCAAGTGTCATTTCCTTAGACCATGGGATTGTGCAACTCCCGGATACCGTAGGAATGCTTTGGGTGCAGCAAACGTCACAACGTAACTGGGTGGCTAAAAAGGTGCACTATAGGTATCTCCAAAAGTGTCTGTTGGGTTGGCACGAATCGAGACCCGGATTTGTCACTTCGTATGACGGAGAGGTATCTCTGGGCCCACTCGGTAATGCATCATCATAATGAGCTCATTGTGACTAAGTAGTTGGTCACGGGATCATGCATTACGGAACGAGTAAAGTGCCTTGCTGGTAACGAGATTGAACGAGGTACTGGGATGCCGACGATCGAATCTCGGGCAAGTAATGTACCGATTGACAAAGGGAATTGTATACGGGATTGCTTGAATCCTCGACATCGTGGTTCATCCGATGAGATCATCGTGGAACATGTGGGAGCCAACATGGGTATCCAGATCCCGCTGTTGGTTAATGGCCGGAGAGTTGTCTCGGTCATGTCTGCATGATTCCCAAACCTGTACGGTCTACACACTTAAGGTCCGATGACGCTAGGGTTATAGGGAAAGTTTGTATGTGGTTACCAAATGTTGTTCGGAGTCCTGGATGAGATACCGGACGTCACGAGGAGTTCCGGAATGGTCCGGAGGTAAAGGATAATATATAGGAAGTGAGGTTTTGACCACCAGAAGTGTTTCGGGTGTCACTGGTAATGTACCGGGACCACAGGAGGGTTCCGGGCGTCCACTGGGAGGGGCTACCAGCCCCGGAGGCTTGCATGGACCAAGAGTGGGAAGGGACAAGCCCCTGAGTGGGCTAGTGCGCCTCCCACCAGGGCCCAAGGCGCAGCTAGGAGGAGAAGGGGGGAAACCCTAGGCGCATATGGGCCAAAGGCCCACCCTAGGGCGCGCCCCCCTTCTCCCCCTCTTGGCCGCCCCCTCCATCCCATCTAGGGCTGCCCCCTGTTGGGGAACGTAGCAGAATTTTAAAATTTTCTACGCATCACCAAGATCAATCTATGGAGTCATCTAGCAACGAGGGAGAGGGGAGTGCATCTACATACCCTTATAGATCGCGAACGGAAGCGTTCAAGAGAACAGGGTTGATAGACTCGTACTCGTCGTGATCCAAATCACCGATGACCTAGCGCCAAACGGACGACACCTGCGCGTTCAACACACGTACGGTTGGGAAGACGTCTCCTCCTTCTTGATCCAGCAAGGGGAAGGAGAGGTTGATGGAGATCCAGCAGCACGACGGCGTGGTGGTGGAAGTAGCGGTGATCTCGGCAGGGCTTCGCCAAGCTCCAACAAGAGAGAGAGAGAGGTGTTACGTGGGGAGAGGGAGGCTCCAGAGACTTGGTGCGGCTGCCCTCCCGCCCCCCACTATATATAGGGTCCCTAGGGGGGCACCGGCCCTAGGAGATCCAATCTCCAAAGGGGGGGGTGGCGGCCAAGGGGGCTTGCCCCCCAAGTCAAGTGGGGCGCCCCCCACCCCTAGGGTTTCCAACCCTAGGCGCAGGGGGAGGCCCATGGGGGGCGCACCAGACCACTTGGGGCTGGTTCCCCTCCCACTTCAGCCCATGGGGCCCTCCGGGATATGTCGCCCCGCCCGGTGGACCCCCGGGACCCTTCCGGTGGTCCCGATACAATACTGATTACCCCCGAAACTTTCCCGATGGCCGAAACTGGACTTCCTATATATAAATCTTCACCTACGGACCATTCCATGACTCCTCGTGACATCCGGGATCTCATCTGGGACTCCGAACAACTTTCGGGTTACCGCATACTAATATCTCTACAACCCTAGCGTCACCGAACCTTAAGTGTGTAGACCCTACGGGTTCGGGAGACATGCAGACATGACCGACACGACTCTCTGGTCAATAACCAACAACGGGATCTGGATACCCATGTTGGCTCCCACATGTTCCACGATGATCTCATCGGATGAACCACGATGTAGAGGATGCAATCAATCCCTTATTCAATTCCCTTTGTCAATCGGTATGTTACTTGCCCGAGATTCGATCGTCGGTATCCCAATACCTCGTTCAATCTCGTTACCGGCAAGTCACTTTACTCGTACCATAATGCATGATACCGTGACCAAACACTTGGTCACATTGAGCTCATTATGATGATGCATTACCGAGTGGGCCCAGAGATACCTCTCCGTCATACGGAGTGACAAATTCCAGTCTCGGTCCGTGTCAACCCAACAGATACTTTCGGGGATACCTGTAGTATACCTTTATAGTCACCCAGTTACATTGTGACGTTTGGTACACCCAAAGCACTCCTACGGCATCCGGGAGTTACACGGTCTCATGGTATAAGGAAATGATACTTGCCATTGGAAAAGCTCTAGCAAACGAACCACACGATCTTGTGCTATGCTTAGGATTGGGTCTTGTCGATCACATCATTCTCCTAATGATGTGATCCCGTTATCAATGACATCCAATGTCCATAGTCAGGAAACCGTGACTATCTATTGATCAACGAACTAGTTAACTAGAGGCTTACTAGGGACATGTTATGGTCTATGTATTCACACATGTATTATGATTTCCGGATAACACAATTATGGCATGAACAATAGACAATTATCATGAACAAGGAAATATAATAATAATTATTTTATTATTGCCTCTAGGGCATATTTCCAACAGTCTCCCACTTGCACTAGAGTCAATAATCTAGTTACATTGTGATGAATCGAACACCCATAGAGTTCTGGTGTTGATCATGTTTTGCTCGAGGAAGAGGTTTAGTCAACGGATCTGCGACATTCAGGTCCGTATGCACTTTGCAAATATCTATGTCTCCATTTTGAACATTTTCACGAATGGAGTTGAAGCGACGCTTGATATGCCTAGTCTTCCTGTGAAACCTGGGCTCCTTGGCAAGGGCAATAGCTCCAGTATTGTCACAGAAGAGAGTCATCGGGCCCGACGCATTGGGAATAACTCCTAGGTCGGCAATGAACTCCTTCACCTAGATTGCTTCTTGTGCTGCCTCCGAGGCTGCCATGTACTCCGCTTCACATGTAGATCTTGCCACGACGCTTTGCTTGCAACTGCACCAGCTGACTGCCCCACCATTCAAAATATACACGTATCCGGTTTGTGACTTAGAGTCATCCAGATCTGTGTCGAAGCTAGCATCGACGTAACCCTTTACGACGAGCTCTTCGTCACCTCCATAGACGAGAAACATATCCTTAGTCCTTTTCAAGTACTTCAGGATATTCTTGACCGCTGTCCAGTGTTCCATGCCGGGATTACTTTGGTACCTTCCTACCAAACTTACGGCAAGGTTTACATCAGGTCTGGTACACAGCATGGCATACATGATAAACCCTATGGCCGAGGCATAGGGGACGGCACTCATCTTTTCTCTATCTTCTGCCGTGGTTGGGCATTGAGCTGTGCTCAATCTCACACCTTGCAATACAGGCAAGAACCCCTTCTTGGACTGATCCATATCGAACTTCTTCAATATCTTGTCAAGGTATGTACTTTGTGAAAGACCAATGAGGTGTCTCGATCTATCTCTATAGATCTTGATGCCTAATATATAAGCAGCTTCTCCAAGGTACTTCATTGAAAAACACTTGTTCAAGTAGGCCTTTATGCTTTCCAAGAATTCTATATCATTTCCCATCAATAGTATGTCATCCACATACAATATGAGAAATGCTACGGAGCTCCCACTCACTTTCTTGTAAATGCAGGCTTCTCCATAAGTCTGCGTAAACCCAAACGCTTTGATCATCTCATCAAAACGAATGTTCCAACTCCGAGATGCTTGCACCAGCCCATAGATTGAGCGTTGGAGCTTGCACACCTTGTCAGCATTCTTAGGATCGACAAAACCTTCTGGCTGCATCATATACAATTCTTCCTTAAGGAAACCATTAAGGAATGCCGTTTTGACGTCCATTTGCCATATCTCATAATCATAGAATGCGGCAATTGCTAACATGATTCGGACGGACTTCAGCTTCGCTACGGGTGAGAAAGTCTCATCGTAGTCAACCCCTTGAACTTGTCGATAACCCTTAGCGACAAGCCGAGCTTTATAGATGGTCACATTACCATCCGGGTCTGTCTTCTTCTTAAAGATCCATTTATTTTCTATGGCTCGCCGATCAACGGGCAAGTCAGTCAAAGTCCATACTTCGTTTTCATACATGGATCCTATCTCGGATTTCATGGCTTCCAGCCATTTGTCGGAATCTGGGCCCGCCATCGCTTCTTCATAGTTCGAAGGTTCACCATTGTCCAACAACATGATTTCCAGGACAGGGTTGCCGTACCACTCTAGTGCGGAACGCGTCCTTGTGGACCTTCGAAGTTCAGTAGCAACTTGATCTGAAGTTTCATGATCATCATCATTATCTTCCTCCCTAGTCGGTGCAGACACCTCAGGAACAATTTCTTGAGCTGCGCCACTCTCCGGTTCAAGAGGCAATACTTCATCAAGTTCTACTTTCCTCCCACTTACTTCTTTCGAGAGAAACTCTTTCTCTAGAAAGGATCCATTCTTGGCAACAAAGGTCTTGCCTTAGGATCTAAGATAGAAGGTATACCCAATAGTTTCTTTAGGGTATCCTATCAAGACACATTTTTCCGATTTGGGTTCGAGCTTTTCAGGTTGAAGTTTCTTGACATAAGCATCGCATCCCCAAACTTTCAGAAACGACAACTTAGGTTTTTTGCCAAACCTCAATTCATACCGTGTCGTCTCAACGGATTTCGACGGAGCCCTATTTAAAGTGAATGCGGCAGTCTCTATAGCATAACCCCAAAATGATAGCGGTAGATCGGTAAGAGACATCATAGATCGTACCATATCCAATAGGGTGCGATTAAGACGTTCGGACACACCATTACGTTGTGGTGTTCCAGGCGGCGTGAGTTGTGAAACTATTCCACATTTCCTTAAGTGCGTGCCAAATTCGTGACTCAAATATTCTCCCCCACGATCTGATCGTAAGAAATTGATTTTCCTGTCACGTTGATTCTCAACCTCACTCTGAAATTCCTTGAACTTTTCAAAGGTCTCAGACTTGTGTTTCATTAAGTAGACATACCCATATCTACTTAAGTCATCAGTGAGGGTGAGGACATAATGATAGCCACCCGAGCCTCAACGCTCATTGGACCGCACACATCAGTATGTATGATTTCCAATAAGTTGGTTGCTCACTCCATTGTTCCGGAGAACGGAGTCTTGGTCATTTTACCCATGAGGCATGGTTCGCACGTGTCAAATGATTCATAATCAAGAGACTCCAAAAGTCCATCTGCATGGAGTTTCTTCATGCGTTTGACACCAATGTGACCAAGGTGGCAGTGCCACAAGTATGTGGGACTATCATTATCAACCTTACATCTTTTGGCATTCACACTATGAATGTGTGTAACATCACGTTCGAGATTAAATAAGAATAAACCATTGACCAGCGGGGCATGACCATAAAACATGTCTCTCATATAAATAGAACAACAATTATTCTCAGATTTAAATGAGTAGCCATCTCGCATTAAATGAGATCCAGATACAATGTTCATGCTCAAAGATGGTACTAAATAACAATTATTGAGGTTTAAAACTAATCCCGTAGGTAAATGTAGAGGTAGCGTGCCGATGGCGATCACATCGACCTTGGAACCGTTCCCGACGCGCATCATCACCTCGTCCTTCGCCAGTCTCCGTTTATTCAGCACTTCTTGTTTTGAGTTACAAATATGAGCAACTGCACCGGTATCAAATACCTAGGAGCTACTACGAGCGCAGGTAAGGTACACATCAATAACATGTATATCACATATACCTTTGGTATTACCGGCCTTCTTTTCCGCTAAGTACTTGGGGCAATTCCGCTTCTAGTGACCGTTTCCCTTGCAATAAAAGCACTCAGTCTCAGGCTTGGGTCCATTCTTTGACTTCTTCCCAGCAGCTTGCTTACCGGGCGCGGCAACTCCCTTGCCATCCTTCTTGAAGTTCTTTTTACCCTTGCCTTTCTTGAACTTAGTGGTTTTATTCACCATCAACACTTGATGTTCCTTTATGATTTCCACCTCCACTGATTTCAGCATTGAATATACCTCGGGAATGGTCTTTTCCATCCCCTGCATATTGAAGTTCATCACAAAGATCTTGTAGCTAGGTGGGAGCGACTGAAGGATTCTGTCAACGACCGCATCATCCGGGAGATTAACTCCTAGATGAGACAAGCGGTTATGCAGCCAGACATTTTGAGTATGTGCTCGCTGACAGAATGGTTCTCCTCCATCTTACAAATGTAGAACTTTTCAGAGACTTCATATCTCTCGACCCGGGCGTGAGCTTGGAAAACCATTTTCAGCTCTTGGAACATCTCATATGCTCCGTGTTGCTCAAAACGCTTTTCGAGCCCCGGTTCTAAGCTGTAAAGCATGCCGCACTGAACCAGGGAGTAATCATCACTACGTGTCTGCCAAGCGTTCATAACGTCTTGTTCTGCAGTGAAAACAGGTGCTTTACCTAGCGGTGCATCAAGGACATATGCTTTCCTGGCAGCTATGAGGATAATCCTCAAGTTACGGACCCAGTCCGTGTAGTTGCTGCCATCGTCTTTCAGTTTGGTTTTCTCTAGGAACGCGTTGAAGTTGAGGGCAACATTAGCATGGGCCATTTGATCTACAAGACATATTGCAAAGATTTTAGACTAAGTTCATGATAATTAAGTTCATCTAATCAAATTATTTAATGAACTCCCACTCAGACAGACATCCCTCTAGTCATCTAAGTGATACATGATCCAAGTCAACTAGGCCGTGTCCGATCATCACGTGAGACGGTCTAGTCATCATCGGTGAACATCTTCATGTTGATCGTATCTTCTATACGACTCATGTTCGACCTTTCGGTCTTCCGTGTTCCGAGGCCATGTCTGTACATGCTAGGCTCGTCAAGTCAACCTAAGTGTATTGCGTGTGTAAATCTGGCTTACACCCGTTGTATTCGAACGTTAGAATATATCACACCCGATCATCACGTGGTGCTTCGAAACAACGAACCTTCGCAACGGTGCACAGATAGGGGGAACACTTTCTTGAAATTATGTGAGGGATCATCTTATTTAAGCTACCATCGTTCTAAACAAATAAGATGTAAAACATGATAAACATCACATGCAATCAAATAGTGACATGATATGGCCAATATCATTTGCTCCTTTTGATCTCCATCTTCGGGGCGCCATGATCATCATCGTCACCGGCATGACACCATGATCTCCATGATCATGATCTCCATCATTGTGTCTTCATGAAGTTATCTCGTCATCTATTACTTCTACTACTATGGCTAACGGTTTAGCAATAAGGTAAAGTAATCACATGACGTTTATGTTGACACGCAGGTCATAAATAAATTAACACAACTCCTATGGCTCCTGCCGGTTGTCATACTCATCAACATGCAAGTCGTGATTCCTATTACAAGAACATGATCAATCTCATACATCACATATATCATTCATCACATCCTTTTGGCCATATCACATCACATGGCACAGGCTGCAAAAACAAGTTAGACGTCCTCTAATTGTTGTTGCAAGTTTTTACGTGGCTGCTATAGGTTTCTAGCAAGAACGTTTCTTACCTACGCCAAAACCACAACATGATATGCCAATTTCTATTTACCCTTCATAAGGACCATTTTCATCGAATCCGATCCGGCTAAAGTGGGAGAGACAGACACCCGCTAGCCACCTTATGCAACTAGTGCATGTCAGTCGGTGGAACCAGTCTCACGTAAGCGTACATGTAAGGTCGGTCCGGGCCGCTTCATCCCACAATGCCGCCGAATCAAGATAATACTAGTAACGGCAAGTAAATTGACAAAATCAGCGCCCACAACAACTTGTGTTCTACTCGTGCATAGAAACTACGCATAGACCTAGCTCATGATGCCACTGTTGGGGAACATAGCAGAATTTTAAAATTTTCTACGCATCACCAAGATCAATCTATGGAGTCATCTAGCAACGAGGGAGAGGGGAGTGCATCTACATACCCTTGTAGATCGCGAATGGAAGCGTTCAAGAGAACGCGGTTGATGGAGTCATACTCATCATGATCCAAATCACCGATGACCTAGCGCCAAACGGACGGCACCTCCGCGTTCAACACACGTACGGTTGGGAAGATGTCTCCTCCTTCTTGATCCAGCAAGGGGAAGGAGAGGTTGATGGAGATCCAGCAGCACGACAGCGTGGTGGTGGAAGCAGCGGTGATCTCGGCAGGGCTTCGGCAAGCTCCAACGAGAGAGAGAGGTGTTACGTGGGGAGAGGGAGGCGCCAGAGACTTGGTGCGGCTGCCCTCCCTCCCCCCCACTATATATAGGGTCCCTAGGGGGGGCGCCGGACCTAGGAGATCCAATCTCCAAAGGGGGGGGCGGCGGCCAAGGGGGGCTTGCCCCCCAAGTCAAGTGGGGCGCCCCCTACCCCTAGGGTTTCCAACCCTAGGCGCAGGGGGAGGCCCATGGGGGGCGCACCAGCCCACTTGGGGCTGTTTCCCCTCCCACTTCAGCCCATGGGGCCCTCCGGGATAGGTGGCCCCGCCCGGCGGACCCCCGGGACCCTTCCGGTGGTCCCGGTACAATACCGATTACCCCCGAAACTTTCCCGATGGCCGAAACTAGACTTCCTATATATAAATCTTCACCTCCGGACTATTCCGGAACTCCTCGTGACGTCCGGGATCTCATCCGGGACTCTGAACAACTTTCGGGTTACCGCATACTAATATCTCTACGACCCTAGCATCACCGAACCTTAAGTGTGTAGACCCTACGGGTTCGGGAGACATGCAGACATCACCGAGACGACTCTCCGGTCAATAACCAACAGCGGGATCTGGATACCCATGTTGGCTCCCACATGTTCCACGATGATCTCATTGGATGAACCACGATGTCGAGGATTCAATCAATCCCGTATTCAATTCCCTTTGTCAATCGGTACGTTACTTGCCCGAGATTCAATCGTCGGTATCCCAATACCTCGTCCAATCTCGTTACCAGCAAGTCACTTTACTCGTACCATAATGCATGATCCCATGACCAAACACTTGGTCATATTGAGCTCATTATGATGATGCATTACCGAGTGGGCCCAGAGATACCTCTCCGTCATACAGAGTGACAAATTCCAGTCTCGATCCGTGTCAACCCAACAGATACTTTCGGGGATACATGTAGTATACCTTTATAGTCACCCAGTTATGTTGTGACGTTTGGTACACCCAAAGCACTCCTACGGCATCCGGGAGTTACGCGATCTCATGGTCTAAGGAAATGATACTTGACATTGGAAAAGCTCTAGCAAACGAACCACACGATCTTGTGCTATGCTTAGGATTGGGTCTTGTCCATCACGTCATTCTCCTAATGATGTGATCCCGTTATCAATGACATCCAATGTCCATAGTCAGGAAACCGTGACTATCTATTGATCAACGAACTAGTTAACTAGAGGCTTACTAGGGACATGTTATGGTCTATGTATTCACATATGTATTATGATTTCCGGATAACACAATTATAGCATGAACAATAGACAATTATCATGAACAAGGAAATATAATAATAATCATTTTATTATTGCCTCTAGGGCATATTTCCAACACCCCCTAGGGGTGGGAACCCTAGAGGGGGCGCACCCTCCTCCCCTCCTCCTATAAATAGTGTGGGTTTTGGGGCTGCCCAACACACGAGTCTCTCTCCCTCTTGGCGCAGCCTTACCCCTCTCCCTCCTCGTCTCCTGCAGTGCTTGGCGAAGCCCTGCTAGCGTGCCACGCTCCTCCACCATCACCACGCCATCGTGCTGCTGCTGGACGGAGTCTTCCCCAACCTCTCCCTCTCTCCTTGCTGGATCAAGGCGTGGGAGACGTCACCGGGCTGTACATGTGTTGAACGCGGAGGCGCCGTTGTTTGGCACTTAGATCGGAATCGACCGCGATTTGAATCGCTGCGTGTACAACTCCACCAACTGCGTTGTTGTAACGCTTCCGTTTAGCAATCTTCAAGAAGGGTATGAAGATGCACTCCCTCTCTCTCGTTGGTAGTATCTCCTAGATTGATCTTGGTGACACGTAGGAAATTTTGAATTATTGCTACGTTCCCCAACAATCTATTCGATGTAATCTTCTTTTGCGATGTGTTTGTCGAGATCCGATGAATTGTGGGTTTATGATCCAGATTATCTATGAACAATATTTGAATCTTCTCTGAATTCTTTTATGTATGATTGGTTTATCTTTGCAAGTCTCTTCGAATTATCAGTTTGGTTTGGCCTACTAGATTGATCTTTCTTGCAATGGGAGAAGTGCTTAGCTTTGGGTTCAATCTTGCGGTGCTCGATCCCAGTGACAGAAAGGGAAACGACACATATTGTATTCTTGCCATCGAGGATAAAAAGATGGGGTTTATATCATATTGCATGAGTTTATCCCTCTACATCATGTCATCTTGCTTAAGGCGTTACTCTATTCTTATGAACTTAATACTCTAGATGCATGCTGGATAGCGGTCGATGTGTGGAGTAATAGTAGTAGATGCAGGCAGGAGTCGGTCTACTTGTCATAGACGTGATGCCTATATACATGATCATGCCTAGATATTCTCATAATTATTCGCTTTTCTATCAATTGCTCGACAATAATTTGTTCACCCACCGTAATACTTATGCTATCTTGAGAGAAGCTACTAGTGAAACCTATGGCCCCCGGGTCTATTTTCCATCATACAAGTTTCCAATCTATTTTATTTTGCAAACTTTACTTTCAATCTATATCATAAAAATACCGAAAATACTTATCTTATTATTATCATCTCTATTAGATCTCACTCTTGCAAGTGGCCATGAAGGGATTGACAACCACTTTATCGCGTTGATTGCAAGGTTCTTATTTGTTTGTGTAGGTATGAGGTGACTCGCGCGTGGTCTCCTACTGGATTGATACCTTGGTTCTCAAAAACTGAGGGAAATACTTACGCTGCTTTACTGCACCACCCTTTCCTCTTCAAGGGAAAACCAACGCAGTGCTCAAGAGGTAGCAAGAAGGATTTCTGGCGCCGTTGCCCGGGATATCTACGCGAAGTCAAGACATACCAAGTACCCATCACAACTCTTATCCTTCGCATTACATTATTTGCCATTTGCCTATCGTTTTCCTCTCCCCCACTTCACCCTTGTTGTTTTATTCGCCCTCTTTTTCGTCCGCCTTCTTCCCGTATGTATCCTTATTTGTGTTTCCATGTGCCTTCTATTTGCTTGCATCTTTGCTTGCTAAAAATCTATTGATATGGATCCACTTAAAGTGTTCTACTTAGATCATCTCCGATCCTTATGCGCTCGTGGTGAAACCCCAACTAGCCTAGTTGATGGGAAATCTTTAGATGAGCATGCTCATTTTGTGCGTCACCGTTTGTCTGAAAAAGGGAGACTCTTATGGGATCAAATAAACAGATTGCTATGTTATGCTTGGAATCTTTGTGAAATTTGTGATTTTACTTGTTGCTCTAAGAACCCTAAAAACACCTCCCCTACCTATGTGAGTTTAATGATAATGAAATCTTATCTTCTTATGCAAAGGGTGTTTATAATTACTACGATATCGAACAAATTAAAGAATTTGTTTGTTTTAAGGGTGCTTATGAAGTTGCTTCTTTGATTGAAAAGTATGATGTTACTCTCTACGAATCTGAAAATTTTGACATACTTAAATATTGCTATGAAAACTATGCTCATAATGTCTATGTCAAAGAATTTATTGTAAGAATGACCGTTCCTTCTGAAGAAAATAATGATATGTATGAATCTATAGATAATTATGGTTCCGATGATTTGATTGAAATATCCCATGATGAACATGATGCTTGCTATTCTTGTGGCCATGATGCCAATACTTATGAAGATGAGTTTGCTATAGTTCCTTATGTTAAACATGAGATCGTTGCTATTGCACCCATAGTTGATAGTTCCTTCGATGAAAAGCATGATTGCAATGATGTTATCATAAATTATCTTAATGCCAATTGTGTCAATGATATGCAAAACCTCAAGCTTGGGGATGCTAGTTTTGCTATGACTACTATTTGTTGCAATGATCATGATTGGGGTGATACTTCTTTTGATCTTGAAATTTTATTTAAGCCCCATGATGAATATGAGATTGATAATGGTGTTTGCAATATTGAAAGTCGGTTTGGAAGAGTGTCAACTTTAGATCCCACATATTTGGAGAATGTTCAATCTTATGAAGTTTTTGATAAATGTGGGTTTGGAGAGGTCATGACTTTAGTTAATGTTAATCCCACTACTTTGGAAGAGTGTCAACTTTGCATACATGTGGATCTTGTTAAGAATATGTTTTGTGATAGCTATATTGTTTAATTTGCTTATGGTCCTACATGTAATTATTATGAGAGAGGAAAATATGGTTGTAGAAATTTTCATGTTACTAAATTGCCTCTCGTTATGTTGAGATTGCTATTGTTTCATTCCGCTTCCTTGCATATGCTAGTTTTTGCTTGCCTTGATAATTTGTTTGCCTATAAGATGCCTATGCATAGGAAGTATGTTAGACTTAGATGTGTTTGTCACATGTTTCATGATGCTCTATTTTTCTTAATTATTATCTTCCGTGTGAGCATCGTTGAAATATTATGCCTAGCTAGGGGTGTTAAACGATAGCCCTTGTTGGGAGGAAACCCAATTTTATTTTTATTCCTTGCTTTTTTCTCCTGTTTAGTAATAAATAATTTATCTAGCCTCTGTTTTGGTTGTGTTTTTTGTGTTTAATTAGCATTTGTGCCAAGTACAACCGTTGGGAAGACTTGGGGAAAGTCTTTTTGATCCTGCTGTAAAAAACAGAAACTTTAGCGCTCACGAGAATTGCTGTCATTTTTATTGGAGAGTGCTATTTAGTTAATTCTTTTTGAATATTATTAATAGATAAATTCCTCACGTTCAGAAATTTATTTTAGAATTTTTTGGGTTCCATAAGTGGTAGAAACCTACATATTACTACAGACTGTTCTGTTTTTTTACAGATTCTGTTTTTCGTGTGTTGTTTGCTTATTTTGATGAATCTATGGCTAGTAATAGAGTTTATCAACCATAGAAAAGTTGGAATACAGTAGGTTTAACACCAATATAAATCAATAATGATTTCATTACAGTACCTTGAAGTGGTGCTTTGTTTTCTTTTACTAACGGAGCTCACGAAGATTTTCTTTTAAGTTTTGTGTTGTGAAGTTTTCAAGTTTTGGGTAAGGATTTGATGGATTATGGAACAAGGAGTGGCAAGAGCCTAAGCTTGGGGATGCCCAAGGCACCCCAAGGTAAAATCCAAGGACACCAAAAAGCCTAAGCTTGGGGATGCCCCGGAATGCATCCCCTCTTTCGTCTTCGTCTATCGGTAACTTTACTTGGAGCTGTATTTTTATTCGCCACATGATATGTGTTTTGCTTGGAGCGTCTTGTATTATTTGAGTCTTTGCCTTTTAGTTTACCAAAATCATCCTTTCTGTACACACCTTTTGGGAGAGACACACATGAATTGGAATATATTAGAATACTCTATGTGCTTCACTTATATCTTTTGAGCTATATAGTTTTTGCTCTAGTGCTTCGCTTATATCTTTTAGAGCACGGCGGTGGTTCTACTTTATCGAAATAATTGATCTCTCATGCTTCACTTATATCATTTTGAGAGTTCTTTAGAATAGCATGGTAATTCACTTTGGTTATAAATTTTAAATGCTAAGAGAAGTTGGATGCTTGATAGATGGTTTTGAGATATAAAGGTGGTAATATTAGAAGTGTGCTAGTTGAGTAATTGTGAAATTGATGAATACTTGTGTTGAAGCTGGCAAGTCCCGTAGCATGCACGTATGGTGAACGTTATGTGACAAATTTGAAGCATGGGGTGTTCTTTGATTGCTTTCCTTATGAGTGGCGGTCGGGGACGAGCGATGGTCTTTTCCTACCAATCTATCCCCCTAGGAGCATGCGCGTAGTGCTTGGTTTTGATGACTTGTAGATTTTTGCAATAAGTATGTGAGTTCTTTATGACTAATGTTGAGTCCATGGATTATATGCACTCTCGCCCTTCCACCATTGCTGGCCTCTTCGGTACCGTGCATTGCCCTTTCTCACCTTGAGAGTTGGTGCAAACTTCGCCGGTGCATCCAAACCCCGTGATATGATACTCTCTATAACACATAAGCCTCCTTATATCTTCCTCAAAACAGCCACCGTGCCTACCTATTATGGCATTTCCATAGCCATTCCGAGATATATTGCCATGCAACTTTCCACCGTTCCATTTATTATGACATGCATCATCATTGTTATATTGCTTTGCATGATCATGTAGTTGACACCGTATTTGTGGCAAAGCCACCGTTCATAATTTTTTTCATACATGTCACTCTTGATTCATCGCAATCCCGGTACACCGCTGGAGGCATTCACATAGAGTCATATTTTGTTCTAAGTATTGAGTTGTAATTCTTGAGTTGTATGAAAATAGAAGTGTGATGATCATCATTAGAGCATTGTCCCATGCGAGGAAAGGATGATGGAGACTATGATTCTCCCACAAGTCGGGATGAGACTCTGGACGAAAAAAAGAGAAAAAAAAGAAAGAAAAGAGGCAAAAAAAGAGAAGGCTCAAATAAAAAAGAATAAATAAATGAGAGAAAAAGAGACAAGGGATAATGTTACTATCCTTTTTCCACACTTGTGCTTCAAAGTAGCACCATGATCTTCATGATAGAGAGTCTCTTATTTTGTCACTTTCATATACTAGTGGGAATTTTTCATTATAGAACTTGGCTTGTATATTCCAATGATGGGCTTCCTCAAATGCCCTAGGTCTTCGTGAGCAAGCGAGTTGGATGCACACCCACTTAGTTTCATTGATGAGCTTTCATATATTTATAGCTCTAGTGAATCCGTTGCATGGCAATCCCTACTCCTTGCATTGACATCAATCGGTGGGCATCTCCATAGCACATTGATTATCCGCGTCAATGTGAGACTTTGTCCCTTTTGTCTTCTCACACAACCTCAATCATCATATTCTATTCCACCCATAGTGCTACTATGTCCATGGCTCGCGCTCATATATTGCGTAAAAGTTGAAAGAGTTTGAAAAGGCTAAGTATGAAACAATTGCTTGGCTTGTCATCGGGGTTGTGCATGATGAGAGCATTTTGTGACGAAAATGAAGCATGGCCAAACTATATGACTTTGTAGGGATAAGTTTTCTTTGGCTATGGTATTTTGATAAGACATAACTGCTTGATTACCACACCTGGAGTATTACTATTTTTATGTCAACAATAAACTTTTATCTTGAATCTTTCAGATCTGAACATTCATGCCACAATAGAGAAAAATGCATTGAAGAATATTCTAGAAAGCATTCCACATCAAAAATTCTGTTGTTATCATTTACCTACTTGAGGACAAGCAGGAATTAAGCTTGGGGATGCTGATACTTCTCCAACGTATCTATAATTTTTGATTGTTCCATGCTATTATATTTTTTGTTTTGGATGTTAATGGGCTTTATTTTACACTTCTATATTATTTTTGGGACTAACCTATTAACCGGAGGCCCAGCCCAAATTGCTGTTTTTTGCCTATTTCAGTGTTTCGTAGAAAAGGAATATCAAATGGAGTCCAAACGGAATGAAACCTTCGGGAACGTGATTTTTGGAACAAACGTGATCCAGAGGACTTGGAGTGGAAGTCAAGCAATCAACGAGGCGGCCACGAGGCAGGGGCGCGCCTACCCCCCTAGGCGCGCCCTCCCCCCTCATGGGCCCTCGTTGCTCCACCGACCTACTTCTTCCTCCTATATATGTTCACATACCCTTCAAACATCCAGGAGCACCACGAAACCCTATTTCCACCGCCGCAACCTTCTACACCCAAGAGATCCCATCTTGGGGCCTTTTCCGGAGCTCCGCCGGAGGGGGCATTGATCACAGAGGGCCTCTACATCAACTCCATGGCCCCTCCGATGATGTGTGAGTAGTTTACCTCAGACCTTAGCTAGTAGCTAGATGGCTTCTTCTCTCTCTTTGTATCTCAATACAAAGTTCTCCTCGATTCTCTTGGAGATCTCTTTGATGTAATCTTCTTTTGTGGTGTGTTTGTCGAGATTCGATGAATTGTGGGTTTATGATCCATATTATCTATGAACAATATTTGAAACTTCTCTGAATTATTTTATGTATGATTGGTTTATCTTTGCAAGTCTCTTCGAATTATCAGTTTGGTTTGGCCTACTAGATTGATCTTTCTTGCAATGGGAGAAGTGCTTAGCTTTGGGTTCAATCTTGCGGTGCTCGATCCCAGTGACAGAAAGGGAAACGACACGAATTGTGTTGTTGTCATCGAGGATAAAAAGATGGGGTTTATATCATATTGCATGAGTTTATCCCTCTACATCATGTCATCTTGCTTAAGGCGTTACTCTGTTCTTATGAACTTAATACTCTAGATGCATGCTGGATAGCAGTCGATGTGTGGAGTAATAGTAGTAGATGCAGGCAGGAGTCGGTCTACTTGTCATGGACGTGATTCCTATATACATGATCATGCCTAGATATTCTCATAATTATTCGCTTTTCTATCAATTGCTCGACAGTAATTTGTTCACCCACCGTAATACTTATGCTATCTTGAGAGAAGCCACTAGTGAAACCTATGGCCCCCGGGTCTATTTTCCATCATACAAGTTTCCAATCTATTTTATTTTGCAATATTTACTTTCAATCTATATCATAAAAATACCAAAAATACTTATCTTATTATTATCATCTCTATCAGATCGCACTCTTGCAAGTGGCCATGAAGGGATTCACAACCCCTTTATCGCGTTGGTTGCGAGGTTCTTATTTGTTCGTGTAGGTACGAGGTGACTCGCGCGTGGTCTCCTACTGGATTGATACCTTGGTTCTCAAAAACCGAGGGAAATACTTATGCTGCTTTACAGCACCACTTCCTCTTCAAGGGAAAACCAAGGCAGTGCTCAAGAGGTAGCACACATCATAAGAAGACTTGCAAGCAAAGTGACTAATGAGTTAGTTACAGGATGATGTATTATAGAACGAGTAAAGAGACTTGCCGGTAAGGATATTGAACTAGGTATGAAGATACCAATGATCGAATCGCGGGCAAGTAACATACCAATGGACAAAGGGAATTATGTATGTTGTCATAAGGTTCGACCGATAAAGATCTTCATAGAATATGTAGGAGCCAATATGGGCATCCAGGTTCCGTTATTGGTTATTGACTGGACATATGTCTCGGTCATGTCTACATAGTTCTCGAACTCATAGGGTCCGCATGCTTAACGTTCATTGACGATATAGTTTTATATGAGTTATGTATGTTGGTGACCGAAATTTTTTCGGAGTCCCGGATGTGATCATGGACATGACGAGGAGCTCTGGAATGGTCCGGAGGTAAAGATTGATATACGGGATAATAGTGTTTGGTCTCCGAAAGGGGTTCTGGATGTTTCCCAAAATGTTTGCGTACGAGAACACTTTATTTGGGCCAAAGGGGAAAGCCCATGAGGCTTTTGGAAAGTGCAAAAGGGAGTTTTGCGGAGACCAGAGGCTAGACACCAGGAACCCTGGCGTCTAGGTGGTAGACGCCGGGAACCCTGGCGTCTAGCCCTGGAGTCCGAGAAGGACTCTTGCCTTTCAGGCAAAACCGACTTTGAGGAGGCTTTTACTCCAAGTTTTGACCCCAAGGCTCAACATATCAATAGAGGAGCAGGGCTAGCACCCAAGACACATAAAGATTCACCAAGCCGTGTGCCGACAACACCGTCCCCTCTAGTTTATCCTCCATCTAGTTTCTGTAGTGCTTGGCGAAGCCCTGCAGAGATTGTTCTTCATCGCCTACCGTCACCACGCTGTCGTGCTGCCGGAACTCATCTACTACTTCGCCCGTCTTGCTGGATCAAGAAGGCGAGGACGTCATCGAGCTGAACGTGTGCTGAATGCGGAGGTGCCGTAGGTTTGGTACTTGACCGGGACGGATTGTGAAGGTGTACGACTACATGAACCTCGTTGATAAATGCTTCCGCTTTGCGATCTTCAAGGGTATGAAGATGCTCTCCCCTCTCGTTGTTGTGCTTCTCCTAGATAGATCTTGCGTGAGCGTAGGAATTTTTTTGAAATCGCGTGCTACGTTTCCCAACATATTGATGGATATATAGATAGATGGATGGATGGATAGATGTTAGGGCTAGAACTATAGTGACAATTTTTTAGGGTTAGCACTAGGTTTAACAATTTTTTTAGTGAATGTAGGTATTTTGAATCAGCATAATAAGGTTTAGTTGATAGCTTATAGGGTTTCACTAAGTCCTAAGATGAGGATAATAATGTTTTTGTTTATATTTTGTTTTTGTAGAAATCAAGGAGCCCCTGCATCATCCCCGCCGTCGTCCCCGTCACCGACCCCCTCCAACCTCGAGGTGAGACCAGCCAAATCCCCATGTCGATGATGATTTAGATGTTTTGATAGTTGTAGTAGAGTAGTAGCTACATGAGTAGTTGTGACAATGTTCTGTAGTACTAGTGCTTGCCCAAGTGGCCTATGTTTGCAAGGAACACCTCACAGTGACCTATGTTTTGCTGGAGTGTTAATTAATTTCCGTTTCGGCAAATTTCAGGCACTCGATATATCATTTTTTAGCAAAGGTCATGCCGGATTTTCCCATGAATTTTGGCATGGCTTGTACTATAATATAGGAAATATCGAGTGTGTTGGAAATGCCGAAAAGATCATTTAATGCCATTTTGGGTTTTGCCGTCAAGTTATAATCTTTGAATTTTGAACATAGGAGATGTCTGATGACGATGGGATCCCGGAGTGCGGGTACTGCTACGATGACCGGGGTTTGTGCGACCGGTTTCCTCACCTGCAAAATGATAGGTTTTTCACCATGAAGCTGGAAGAGACCTTTGATGTTTGTACGGTACACAACGCCAAGCATTTCATCGTAATTAATATCATCACTTATGCTTCTTTTGTTCAACGTGTAATTTCTGGATTATTTCAATTCGATTAGTACATCCCATGCCATGCTAGACCATATGTATTGGAGAAGCTTGGTTTTGGTTTATATGACTTTGAGAATGTGGAGACAAGGAGGGCTCACTTAAGAACTAAACATGGTTATGAGTTTCTGGTTAAGTTGTACAATGGGGTCAATCAGTCCCATTTCAGTTGCTCTAATTGGGAAGCTCTTTGCAAGGCATATGGATTTGAGGAGGGAATGCAAATAAGATTTGATATTCATCCTGAAGATTATGATGATGATGATAATATCGACATCTAGGTGGATGTGGATATGCCTCCAGTTTTGCCTAGATGTGAGTTTGCCAAACTAATTTGTTAAGTTCAGTAATTTATATTGTTAATTTAAGTTTTTTGGTGTTCGTTGGTACTAAACTGATTTATTATAATTGTCAGCTTATTTCTTATCTTCAAGAAATACTCGGAAGGTTGTAGATAGCACATACTATAGCTATGACTCTAAGCTTAACTGTGAGGAGAAAGGTTATCTTGTCTCATTCATAGAAGATGTTGAGGCCTTTAAACCAATCACTCTATTAGCCCAAATTATACTAGATACGTGCCACTAGTCCATAAATTGCTTGATGGTAACTTCATTGCCAAAACTTGGTAAGATTTTGTTAATGATGGTAACTTCATTGCATACATTATTTTAAGTAAACTACATTCCTAACTATATATGTTACTATTACGTTTTTCAATAGAGGCTCCTGAAGGAGGTTATGCCTGACATGCTGTTTACCGAAGGTGATATGCATATGGTTAGCTTACGACCAACTCCTTTGAAGGCTTACCATGTTGCATACTCGATTTCTTTAAATGGTGGAAGGCTCAAAATCAAAGAATGGAGCAAAGTGATGGCTGCGCACACGCAACTAATTGGAGACAAAATGAATGTGCGCAAGCCACAAGTTGGAGATAGGTTTATGTCCATTCTCCATTATGGAGATGGACCAGTTTATCTGTTTTATGGTATTTTACCTAGGAGAGAGGAGTAGGTCCTAGGTATTAAGAGCAATTAGTTAGTGTTGATTATATATGACTATGATGATGATGAGAAGTTTTTATTATGTGCTACAATGTGTTAGAGTTGATGGTGATGCTGAGGAGGAGGAGGAGGAGTGATTATGAGTACTATGATGCTCATGATGAGGAGTTGTTATTATAACTAGTGACCAAGTTGTTACATGATGTCTCATGGACGAAAATGATGATGATGAGGAGTTGTTATATGACAATGATGCATTATGATGATAAGTTGTTAATGATATTATTATGATGATGATGAGTTATTATGTCATTGGGTGAAAGAACCGTGGATTAGTTTCAAGTGGATGCCATCCACTTGAAATTAATCCACGGTTCTTTCACCCAATGATGTAATAACTCATTATGATGTAAAAACAATCTCTAAATTGCTATTGTATGAAAACTTGTATAATGGTGTATGAATACGACATAAAACAAAAAAGAAATAGAATACGTAATAATAGTAGTAGCGCGGGTGGAGAGGAGCACTGCTAGTAACTACCAGTAGCGCTTTCTACCAAAAGCGCTACTACTAAGTAGGTATAGCAGTAGCGCGGGAAAACCCATGCTACTGCTACACTTTAGTTGTAGCACCGTAGCATTAGCACGGTGCCCCACGCTACTGCTATACCTAAAACCGACGCTACTGCTAGGCTTTTCCCTAGTAGTGTACGGTTGGGGGACGATCGGCCGAAACTTTCGGCCCGCGCACTGGCGCCCAGTGGTGCCCTTTTTGAAATTGGCATCTTGAACCATTAGGCCTCCTTTGGCTTGGAGGAATATTTTAGGAATTCTAGAGGATATGAATTTTGTAGGAAAACTTCCTTTAGGGCATTTTGGTTTGTAGGAATGGTTTCCTATTCCTATGTAGGATAGGAACCAATCCTTCATGTTTCAAAGGGAAAAAAATTAGCCTAGACTCAATGGAAACATTCCTATCCTATGAATCAAGTGACATCTTTTTCTTGATAGGAATTGCAATGCATGCCACCTCACTTCCTATGAACCAAAGGAAGCCTTAGGTTTCTTTCAGTACAAAGGATTTTAAAAAGCGGTGTAGCTAGATCTTAGTCCGGCTGAAACTTAACAAAGTCTGAGTGAGGTGCTACCTCTTGAGCACTGCGTTGGTTTTCCCTTGAAGAGGAAAGGGTGATGCAACAAAGTAGCGTAAGTATTTCCCTCAGTTTTTGAGAACCAAGGTATCAATCCGGTAGGAGGCCATACGCAAGTCCCTTGTACCTACAAAAACAAATAAGAACCTCGCAACCAACGCGATAAAGGGGTTGTCAATCCCTTCACGATCACTTACGAGAGTGAGATCTGATAGAGATGATAAGATACTATTTTTGGTATTTTTATGATAAAGATTAAAAGTAAAGATTGCAAAATAAAAGGTAACAGAAATAGCTTGTTGACAAAGATTAATATAATGGAGAATAGACCCGGGGGCCATAGGTTTCACTAGTGGCTTCTCTCAAGATAGCATAAGTATTACGATGGGTGAACAAATTACTGTCGAGCAATTGATAGAAAAGCGAATAATTATGAGAATATCTAGGCATGATCATGTATATAGGCATCACGTCCGTGACAAGTAGACCGACTCCTGCCTGCATCTACTACTATTACTCCACACATCGACCGCTATCCATCATGCATCTAGAGTATTAAGTTCATAAGAACAGAGTAACGCATTAGGTAAGATGACATGCTGTAGAGGGATAAACTCAAGCAATATGATATAAACCCCATCTTTTTATCCTCGATGGCAACAATACAATACGTGTCGTTTCCCTTTCTGTCACTGGAATCGAGCACCGCAAGATTGAACCCAAAGCTAAGCACTTCTCCCATTGCAAGGAAGATCAATCTAGTAGGCCAAACCAAACTGATAATTCGAAGAGACTTCCAAAGATAACCAATCATACATAAAAGATTTCAGAGAAGAATCAAATATTGTTCATAGATAGACTTGATCATAAACCCACAATTCATCAGATCTCGACAAACACACCACAAAAAGAGTTACATTGAATAGATCTCCAAGAAGATCGAGGAGAACTTTGTATTGAGATCCAAAGAGAGAGAACAATCCATCTAGCTAATAACTATGGAACCGAAGGTCTGAAGTAAACTACTCACACATCATCGGAAGGGCCATGGAGTTGATGTAGAGGCCCTCCGTGATTGATGCCCCCTCCGTCGGAGCTCCGGAAAAGGCCCCAAGATGTGATATCTTGGGTACAGAAGGTTGCAGCGGTGGAAATAGGGTTTCGTGGTGCTCCCGGATGTTTTCAGGGTATATGAGTTTATATAGGAGGAAGAAGTAGGTCAGTTGAGCCACGAGGGGGAGGGCGCGCCCAGGGGGTAGGCGCGCCCCCTGCCTCGTGGCTTCCTCAGTTGTTTCTTGATGTCCACTCCAAGTCCTATGGATCACGTTTCCAAAAATCACGTTCCCGAAGGTTTCATTCCATTTGGACTCTGTTTGATATTCCTTTTCTGCGAAACACTAAAATAGGCAAAAAAACAACAATTTGCACTGGGCCTTGGATTAATAGGTTAGTCCCAAAAATAATATAAAAGTGTATAATAAAGCCCATTAAACATCCAAAGTAGAATATATAATAGAATGGAACAATAAAAAATAATAGATACGTTGAAGACGTATCAAGCATCCCCAAGCTTAATTCCTGCTCGTCCTCGAGTAGGTAAATGATAAAAATAGAATTTTTGATGTGGAATGATTTCTAGCATATTCTTTAATGTAATTTTCTCTATGGTGACATGAATGTTCAGATCCGAAAGATTCAAGATAAAAGTTTAATGTTGACATAAAAATAATAATACTCCAAGTATGCTAACCAAGCAATTATGTCTTATCAAAATAACATAGCCAAAGAAAGCTTATCCCTACAAAATCATATAGTTTGGCCATGCTTCATTTTCGTCACACAAAATGCTCTCATCATGCACAACCCTGATGACAAGCCAAGCAATTGTTTCATACTTAGCCTTTTCAAACTCTTTCAACTTTTACGCAATATATGAGCGCGAGCCATGGACATAGCACTATTGGTGGAATATAATATAATGATTGAGGTTGTGTGAGAAGAAAAAGGGAGAAAGTCTCACATTGACGCGGCTAATAAATGGGATATGGAGATGCCCACCAATTGATGTCAATGCAAGGAGTAGGGATTGCCATGCAATGGATGCACTAGAGCTATAAATATATGAAAGATCATCAAAGAAACTAAGTGGGTGTGCATCCAACTTGCTTGCTCATGAAGACCTAGGGCATTTGAGGAAGCCCATCATTGGAATATACAAGCCAAGTTCTATAATGAAAAATTCACACTAGTATATGAAAGTGACAAAATAAGAGACTCTCTATCATGAAGATCATGGTGCTACTTTGAAGCACAAGTGTGGAAAAAGGATAGTAACATTGTCCCTTCTCTCTTTTTCTCTTATTTTTTTGGGCCTTCTTTTCTCTCTTTTTTTAGTCCGGAGTCTCATCCGGACTTGTGGGGGAATCATAGTCTCCATCATCCTTTCCTCACATGGGACAATGCTCTAATGATGATCATCACACTTTTATTTATTTACAACTCAAGAATTACAACTCGATACTTAGAACAAAATATGACTCTATGTGAATGCCTCCGGCAGTGTACCGGGATTGCGATGAGTCAAGGGTGACATGTATGAAAAATTAATCATGGTGGCTTTGCCACAAATACGATGTCAACTACATGATCATGCAAGGCAATATGACAATGATGATGCGTGTCATAATAAATGGAATGGTGGAAATTTTCATGGCAATATATCTCGGAATGGCTATGGAAATGTCATAATAGGTAGGTATGGTGGATGTTTTGAGGAAGATATAAGGAGGCTTATGTGTGATAGAGCGTATCATATCACGGGGTTTGGATGCAGCGGCGAAGTTTGCACCAACTCTCAAGGTGAGAAAGGGCAATGCACGGTACCGAAGAGGCTAGCAATGATGGAAGGGTGAGAGTGCGTATAATCCATGGACTCAACATTAGTCATAAAGAACTCACATACTTATTGCAAAAATCTACAAGTCATCAAAACCAAGCACTACGTGCATGCTCCTAGGGGGATAGATTGGTAGGAAAAGACCATCGCTCGTCCTCGACCACTACTCATAAGGAAAGCAATCAAAGAACACCTCATGCTTCAAATTTTTCACACAACGTTTACCATACGTGCATGCTACGGGACTTGCAAACTTCAACATAATTATTTCTCAATTTCACAATTACTCAACTAGCACACCTCTAATATTACCACCTTTATATCTCAAAACAACTATCAAGCATCCAACTTCTCTTAGTATTTAAAATTTATAACCAAAGAAAATTACCATGCTGTTCTAAAGGACTCTTAAAATAATATAAGTGAAGCATGAGAGATCAACTATTTCTATAAAATAGAACCACCACCGTGCTCTAAAAGATATAAGCGAAGCACTAGAGCAAAATTATCTCGCTCAAAAGATATAAGTGAAGCACATAGAGTATTCTAATAAATTCCAATTCATGTGTGTCTCTCCCAAAATGTGTGTACAACAAGTATGGTTGTGGTAAACTAAAAAGCAAACACACAAATCATACAAGACGCTCCAAGCAAAACACATATCATGTGGTGAATAAAAATATAGCTCCAAGTAAAGTTACCGATGGATGAAGACGAAAGAGGGGATGCCTTCCGGGGCATCCCCAAGCTTAGGATTTTGGTTGTCCTTGGATTTTACCTTGGGGTGCCTTGGGAATCCCCAATCTTAGGCTCTTTCCTCTCCTTGTTCCATAATCCATCAAATCTTTACCCAAAACTTGAAAACTTCACAACACAAAACTTAAAAGAAAATCTCGTGAGCTTCGTTAGTAAAAGAAAACAAACCACCACTTCAAGGTACTGTAATGAACTCATTCTTTATTTATATTGGTGTTAAACCTACTGTATTCCAACTTTTCTATGGTTCATAAACTCTATTACTAGCCATAGATTCGTCAAAATAAGCAAACAACACATGAAAAACAGAATCTGTCAAAAACAGAATAGTCTATAGTAATCTGTAGGTTTCGTATACTTCTGTAACCACAAAAATTCTAAAATAAATTGTTGGACGTGAGAAATTTATATATTAATCATCTTCGAAAAGAATTAACTAAATAGCACTCTCCAGTAAAAAATGGCAGCAAATCTCGTGAGCGCTAAAGTTTCTGTTTTTTACAGCAAGATCACAAAGACTTTCCCCAAGTCTTGCCAAAGGTTCTGCTTGGCACAAACACTAATTAAAAGCATAAAACCACATCTAAACAGAGCTAGATGAATTATTTATTGAATAACAGCAAGGAAAAATATTGGGTTGTCTCCCAACAAGCGCTTTTCTTTAAAGCCTTTTAGCTAGGCATTGATAATTTTAATGATGCTCAAATGAAAGACAAGAATTGAAGCACAAAGAGAGCATCATAAAACATGTGACAAACACACTTAAGTCTAACATGATTCCTATGCATAGGCATCTTAAAGGCAAACAAATTAGCTAGGCAAGCAAAAACTAGCATATGCAAGGAAGCGGAAAGAAACAATAGCAATCTCAACATAACGAGAGGTATTTAGTAACATGAAATTTTTTACAACCATATTTTCCTCTCTCATAATAATTACATGTAGGATCATCAGCAAATTCAACAATATAGCTATCAAAAAACATATTCTTAACACGATCCACATGTATGCAAAGTTGACACTCTTCCAAAATAGTGGGATTAACATTAACTAAAGTCATGACCTCTCCAAACCCACTTTTATCAAAAACTTCATCAGATTGAACATTCTCCAAATATGTGGGATCTAAAGTTGACACTCTTCCAAACCCACTTTCAATATTTTTGCAAACATTATAATCAATCTCATATTCATCATGGGGCTTAAAAAAATTTCAAGATCATAAGAAGAATCACCCCAATCATGATCATTGCAACAAGTAGTAGACATAGCAAAACTAGCATCCCCAAGCTTAGGGTTTTGCATATTATAAGGACAATTGACATTAATAGAATTTATACTATCATCATTGCAATCATGCTTTCTATTCAAAGATCCATCATGAATCACTCCATAAAGTACTTCATCCCAATTTTCAGATTCACGAATTTCAAGCAAAACTTCATAAAGATAATCTAGTGCACAAAACTCACTAGCAATTGGTTCATCATAATTGGATCTCTTAAAAAGATTAGAAAGCGGATGAGGATCCATAGATCTTAGGTTCTCTGTTTAGCAATAAATAAACAACTATTCCAACCAAACGAGCAAACGAGCCAAGTAAGACATCAAAGCAAATGGAAAGACGAACAGAAGAAGGGCGAATAAAATGGCAAGGGTGAAGTGGGGGAGAGGAAAACGAGAGGCAAATGGAAAAAATGTAATGCGAGGGATAAGAGTTTGTGATGGGTACTTGGTATGTCCTGACTTGTGCGTAGACTCCCCGGCAACGGCACCAGAAATCCTTCTTGCTACCTCTTGAGCACTGCGTTGGTTTTCCCTTGAAGAGGAAAGGGTGATACAACAAAGTAGCGTAAGTATTTCCCTCAGTTTTTGATAACCAAGGTATCAATCCAGTAGGAGGCCACACGCAAGTCCCTCATACCTACACAAACAAATAAGAACCTCGCAACCAACGCGATAAAGGGGTTGTCAATACCTTCAGGTCACTTACGAGAGTGAGATCTGATAGAGATGATAAGATAATATTTTTGGTATTTTTATGATAAAGATTAAAAGTAAAGATTGCAATATAAAAGGTAATAGAAAAGCTTGTTGACGGAAGATTAATCTAATGGAGAATAGACCCGGGGGCCATAGGTTTTCACTAGTGGTGAGGGAGTCCTGGAGTAACCCACAACAAGACCGCCTGGCACGTTCTGAGCAGGCGTAGCAATGCGGCCCCAACCCCAACCCTCGCAAAAAGGCGACACCAGTACTTCGTGTACATAACTACGCTCTAGAAATACCATGGGCATAGGGGGAGGGGCACTATCACGGCACGCCCAAAACACGGCTTAAACCGCACCAGGGGCTGCCGATTTTTTACTTTTCTCTTACTTCCAGGACTCTACTCTTCAGAAGGCCTGTCCGGCAGTTCAATTGCCGCACAAACGATGCAAGAACCAGGGAAGCAGACGAGGCATGCCGCATTACGAAACTCTCAGGTGATCTCTATCACGAGTAGTATACCTGTTTCGCATTCTATTTCGCAGCTTGCCCCTGGAGCAGACATGTTAAATAGTCCAGCTTTTTGTTTATCGCATTACTTGTATCGTTCTGCTTCGATCGCAGCTATTTTTAATAAACAATGCACAACTTTTGTCTATTTTTGCATTACCTCTTTATAAATATATGTTCCTTAACGATATGTTGCTCCCGTACAATTTGGTACGTCCAAAATACACCAGGGGCTTCAGTATCCCTCAATATGGTGTGAGAAGTCCGAACACTTTCACAAGTGCGGCACCCCGAACTTATAGCATTATATGCATCGGCTCCGAATCATGTCTTGGGTCAATAGTTGGGTTTGCCCGGCTCCTATGTTTTGGTGCCTTACATTCTGCTATATCGGCTAAGGTAGCACTAGGAGAACCACTGCGATTGTGCCCCAGTTGAGCTGGGCCGAGCACCTCATTGGAGAAAGCTAAAACTGACTGTCATGATGAAGCAAGAGCTGGTCGCTGTTCGAGAGGTTTTTTCGAGTCCCTAAAGACTTATGCCGCTTAGGGCGAGGAGTCGGCTCTGTCCGGACAAGGCGTGGATAGCGCCCCGAACTCGGTCTTCCGAATACCAGGGGCTTCGCCGAAATTTAAAATTATAGAATTCTATGGCTAAGTGAGAGTGTTCACGCATTATAGTCCGATTGCCTTGTTCGGTGGGCTGAGCGCCTCCCTCGAAGGAACCAAATATGGGAAAAAGAGCGCCCAGGTTTATCCCCGAACACCCCAGCACTAGCGGCACGGGGGCAGAAGCCGACGACTCGCCATCTCTCAGTATTGATAAACAGCCGCACAGAAGGTAATATTTTAAATTCAAACAGCATTGCTCCGCGCATATGAACAAGTTTTCAGCGCACAGGATAAAAACGAGCGAGTTTTACTCAAAAATTACATCCCTAGTACATTCATCCGCCACAAGGCGGGCACCCTTCAAAACATCCTTATCGTAATTTTCGGGCTTGCGATGCTCTTTCCCCGCTGGTGGCCCGTCCTTCACAAGCTTCTCAGCATCCAGCCTGCCCCAGTGCACCTTAGCATGGGCAAAGGCCCTACGGGCACCTTCAATACAAACGGAGCGCTTGATGACTTTGAGCCTCGGACAGGCCTCCACCAGCCGCCGCACCAGCCCGAAATAGCTCCCAGGCAGAGCCTCTCCAGGCCACAGCCGAACTAGGAGGCCCTTCATGGCCTGTTCGGCCACCTTGTGGAGCTCGACCAGTTGCTTCAGCTGGTCGCCTAGGGGCAGGGGGTGTCCGGCCTCAGCATACTGAGACCAGAACACCTTCTCTGTCGAGCTGCCCTCCTCGGCTCGATAGAATGCGGCGGCATCGGATACACTCCGGGGAAGATCTGCAAATGCCCCTGGAGAGCTCCGGATTCGGGTAAGTATCAAGTAACTCACGTTTATGTGTTTACTTTGCATAAAGAATGCCTTACCCACCGCTATCTTCTTCACCTCATCCAACTCCTGGAGGGTCTTCTGGGATTCGGTCTTGGCAGACTTGGCATTTTCGATAGCCGCCGCGAGCTCGGACGCTCGCGTCTTCGAGTCAAGCTCCAAACTCTCATGTTTCTTCATGAGAACCTGGAGCTCTTGCCGCACCTTGCCAACCTCGGCCTCATATTTCTCCCGCTCAGTGCGCTCCGCGGCCGCACTCTTCTTGGCCTCGAGCAGCGCTTGCTTAAGGGTTGCCACCTCAGACGTGGCCCCTACAATAGCCATGTTAATCCTATCATTTTTTGCAATTGCACCTTTTTTATGTATATTCAAACAAGGTATTTCTTACCTTCCTTCTCCTCAAGCTGCTTCTTGGCACGCCCGAGCTCCTGCTCGGACTTCTCGAGGCTCTGCTTCAGTGCGTCCACTTCCGCAGTCGGTGCAGCGAACGCTAGCAGAGAAGCCTGCATACGCATATTGACTCCTTTTGTTAGACTCCTGCAAATTTTTTGATCCTCTATTCAGATTTTCTTCCTGAACGCCCAACAGAGCATCAGGGGCTACTATCTATGCGGTAATATTATTTACACATTGTTTACTTACCTCAAAGCCTGTCAAAAGGCTTGTACAAGCTTCAGTCAGTCCGCTCTTGGCGGACTGAACCTTCTAGATCACCACACTCATAATAGTGCGGTGCTCCTCGTCGATGGAGGCGCTCCTCCAACATATTGTCCGGCGCCTCCGGTTGGATGGGGGCCGCCGGCACGGTGGACTTGCTCCTCTTAGAAGGAGGTCCCCCGCTGGACTCCGGAACCTTTGAAGATTCCGGAGCGGTGTCCGGCCTAGAACCGGACTGGGAGCCCGGGAGGGTTTCATCCCCTTTACTCCTGGAGTCCAGGAGGTCGCCTTGTGGCGCCTCCAGGACCACCTCCTCCCTGCTTGGAGCCTGTTGGGACAACACCTCGGTATCGTCCGTAGGATGGGGGGGGGGAAGCCGTCGGAAGCGAGTTCACATCCGACGAGTCTAGTGAGCCGCTCGATGACGCGTCGAGTCGGTCTTGGGGTGGGCTGCATAAACATATTCGACATAAGGGAAGGCTGTGCAATAAACGAATACTAAGAATTGCTCCAATATCCGGATACTTATGACTTTGCCAGGGGCTTGGCCCTAGGCTGCCACTCCTCTCCGTCGTTGTCGGCGTCGGTGGAGTAGTCCGGAGGAAGGGTTTTCCCCTTCTTGGACCCTCTGGCCTCCTCAGAGAGGGCGGCCTTCCTTTTCTTCTCTCCTCCCACTGGAGGGGGAGAGGTTTCTTCTTCCTCCTCCTCGTCTTCACGAGAGGAAGGCGCTTCGGGACCGTCGGATGATGAATCCGACACCTCCTGGCGCCGGGAACTCTTTCGAGTCCCCGAGGCCCTTTTCGCGGCCTTCTTCTCCGGCACCACATAGGGCGCCGGAACCAGCAGCTTCGCCAAGCGAGCGTCTACTGGGCCTTCGGGCAAAGGAGCCGGACAGTTGATCTGTCCGGACGTCACCTGCCAATCCTGTCAAAGGCAAGGGAGCTTAGATCCCGCATGGAGTCAAACTATGATAGCCTGATGTCCTGTGAAAGGAAAAATAACAGCTTACCACATGAGCGTGATGCTGTGTACTGAATCCGCGATCCTCGGTAGCGGATGCGGGAGCCTCGGCTCCCTTGAAAAGCATCCTACAGGCATCTTCGTATGTCGTGTCAAAGAGCCTATTTAGAGTTCGGTGTTGCGCCGGGTCGAACTCCCACAGGCTGAAGGCCCGTCGTTGACACAGGAGGATCAGGCGGATGAGCATCACCTGGACTACGTTGACAAGCTTGAGCTTCTTGTCCACCAGGGTTTGGATGCATGTTTAGAGTCCGGTCAGCTCTCCTTTTTTACCCCAAGACAGGCCCGTCTCCTTCCAGGAGGTGAGCCGCGTAGGGGGGCCGGATCGAAACTCAGGGGGTGCGACCCATTCGGCGTCGCGCGGCTCGGTGACATAAAACCACCACGATTGCCACCCCTTCGGGGTCTCCACAAAGGAGCCCTCGAGCCACAGGACGTTGGCCATCTTGCTGACCATGGCACCGCCGCACTCCGCCTGGCTGCCGTGCACCACCTTCGGCTTGACGTTGAAAGTCTTAAGCCATAGGCCGAAATGGGGGCGGATGCGGAGGCAAGCCTCGCACACGACGATAAACGCCGAGATGTTGAGGACGAAGTTCGGGGCCAAATCGTGGAAATCCAGGACGTAGTAGAACATGAGCCCCCGGACAAATGGATGCAGAGGGAAACCCAGTCCGCGGAGGAAATGGGGGAGGAATACCACCCTCTCATGGGGCCTAGGGGTGGGGATAAGCTGCCCCTTTTCGGGAAGCCGGTGCGCGATGTCGCTAGACAGATATCCGGCCTTCCTCGGCTTTTTGATGTGTCCCTCCGTGACGGAGGAGACCATCCACTTGCCTCCTGCTCCGGACATGACTAGGGAAGGTTGAGGTGGCAGTGCGGACTTGGGCGCTGGAGCTCGAGTGCGCAAGAATGGATAGGCAAAGGAGGAAGAAGGCGTGGGTGAAAAGGTGGATCCTTATCCCCTTATATGGATGGACGCAACTACATGTCCCCACCAGCCTGGTAAAACTCGCTTATCTCCAAGCGCCGTAATCAAGGGCGCGGTTGGGTTACCCACGCCCGTATTGATGAGAATCCCGGAATAAGGGGGACACGATCTCTGCTTTGACAAGACGTGCCAAGGAAACCGCCTCGCATGATGCGCTGAGGTGGGATAGTGAAACGACTCGGATAAAGGCTTGGCCGCGGTGTGTCGCACTACGGAATACGTCAGCAGATTAGATTTGTGTAAATGTTATTCTCTCTATGGAAATATGTGGAAAACTTATTTTGCAGAGCCGGACACTATCTTTGTGTTTAAAATCTTCTATGAAGTACTTGGAGGAGGAACCCGCCTTGCAATGCCGAAGACAATCTGCGCGCCGGACTCGTCGTCATTGAAGCCTGGTTCAGGGGCTACTGAGGGAGTCCTGGATTAGGGGGTGTTCGGATAGCCGAACTATACCTTCAGCCGGACTCCTGGACTATGAAGATACAAGATTAAAGACTCCGTCCCATGTCTGGAAGGGACTTTCCTTGGCGTGGAAGGCAAGCTTGGCGATACGGATATTCAGATCTCCTACCATTGTAACCGACTCTATGTAACCCTAACCCTCTCCGGTGTCTATATAAACCGGAGGGTTTTAGTCCGTAGGACAACATACACATCAACAATCATACCATAGGCTAGCTTCTAGGGTTTAGCCTCTCTGATCTCGTGGTAGATCTACTCTTGTACTACCCATATCATCAATATTAATCAAGCAGGACGTAGGGTTTTACCTCCATCGAGAGGGACCGAACCTGGGTAAAACTTCATGTCCCTTGCCTCCTGTTACCATCCGGCCTAGACGCACAGTCCGGGACCCCCTACCCGAGATCCGCCGGTTTTGACACCGACAAGTGGCTTCTCTTAAGATAGCATAAGTATTACGGTGAGTGAACAAATTACTGTCGAGCAATTGTTAGAAAAGCGAGTAATTATGAGAATATCTAGGCATAATCATGTATATAGGCATCACGTCTATGACAAGGAGACCGACCCCTGCCTGCATCTACTACTATTACTCCACACATCGACCGCTATCCAGCATGCATCTAGAGTATTAAGTTCATAAGAACAGAGTAACGCATTAGGTAAGATGACATGATGTAGAGGGATAAACTCAAGCAATATGATATAAACCCCATCTTTTTATCCTCGATGGCAACAATACAATATGTGTCGTTTCCCTTTCTGTCATTGGGATCGAGCACCGCAAGATTGAACCCAAAGCTAAGCACTTCTCCCATTGCAAGAAAGATCAATCTAGTAGGCCAAACCAAACTGATAATTCAAAGAGACTTGCAAAGATAGCCTATCATACATAAAAGATTTCAGAGAAGAATCAAATATTGTTCATAGATAGACTTGATCATAAACCCACAATTCATTGGATCTCGACAAACACACCGCAAAAAGAGTTACATCGAATAGATCTCCAAGAAGATCGAGGAGAACTTTGTATTGAGATCCAAAGAGAGAGAAGAAGCCATCTAGCTAATAACTATGGACCCGAAGGTCTGAAGTAAACTACTCACACATCATCGGAAGGGCCATGGAGTTGATGTAGAGGCCCTCCGTGATCGATGCCCCCTCCGGCGGAGCTCGGAAAAAGGCCCCAAGATGGGATCTCTTGGGTACAGAAGGTTGCGTCGGTGGAAATAGGGTTTCGCGGTGCTCCCGGATGTTTTCAGGGTATATGAGTATATATAGGAGGAAGAAGTAGGTCGGTTGAGCCACGAGGGGCCCACGAGGGGGGAGGGCGCGCCCCCTGCCTTGTGGCCAGCTCGGTTGTTTCTTGACGTCCACTCAAAGTCCTCTGGATCACGTTTGTTCCAAAAATCACGTTCCCGAAGGTTTCATTCCGTTTGGACTCCGTTTGATATTCCTTTTCTGCGAAACACTGAAATAGGAAAAAAACAACAATTTGCACCGGGTCTTGGGTTAATAGGTTAGTCCCAAAAATAATATAAAAGTGTATAGTAAAGCCCATTAAACATCCAAAACAGGATATATAATAGCATGGAACAATCAAAAATTATAGATACGTTGGGGACGTATCATGAGGTGACAGAACATATAAAAAAGAAAAAAAATACATGGATCTTCATGTAAGAAATCCTGGATATAACATCGACTGAAACTTCATTAAGTCTCAGTCGACTGAGATTTAGCAATCCCGTTTAAAAAGAAAATTTGAAGGACTCTAACTCATGAATCCTAAGCTTGTGGTTTTTGAAAGTGGCATCTTGAACCTTTAGGTTTCTTTCAATTCAAAGGGTATCAAAAAGAAATTTTGAAGGATTCTAAATCATAAGCAATTTTCCTTTATATCCTCTTTGATTCACAAAATTGTAAAAACACGAAATAGAAAAACACGGGATTGAAATGTCGTCTCACTCAAATCATATAAGAGTTGAGTTTTTTTAATTGCATCATGCGACAAACAGATGAAACTTTTTTTCCTAGCGATCTATATGAGTGAACGCTATATTGCTATGAACAGCTCATTTTATTAAAGGAAGGACTCTTTTGGTTTGTAGGAATCTATAGAATGAGATTTTTCAAAGGTTCATTTGGAGTCCTTTGGTTTGTAGGAATAAAATCATATTCCCATGTAAGATAGCAACCAATTATTCACATCCCAAAGGAAAAAATATTAGTCTAGACTCAAGGCAAAAATCATATCCTATGCATCAAATGACATATCTTTTCATATAAAAATTGAGATGCATTTCATCTCATTTTTTATGTTTTTTCCTATGATACTCTTATGCTATGAACCAAAGGAGGCCAAAAATGGAACATATTGTGGTACTATGCATTCCTTCGATTGAGAGGATTGAACTGACCTCGACTTCAAAGGATAAACACAACTATTTTGACAACTACTTAGGGCATCTCCAACATCGACTCCCAAACCGAACAACACATCCGTCCGCAGACCGAAGGGACCAGTTCACGGACACTGATGCGGGAGCCTGCCATTTAACCATAGCCACATACATTTCAAACTGGATTTTAACTAATCAGACACATTACATCAAACACAGCTAAATTTAAGAAAGTTTAAATAGAAAATAGCACAAATCATCCATACATAACATGCAAATATGTCTAGTATAATAATAGTTCAAATTCAACGAGATAAACCAGACGTTCAACAAGATTTCCATGGATGGGTCATGTTGTCCCACACATACTACCCCTTGAGCTTTATCCAACATTATACATGCGCCAATGGGCTATCCTGTGAGTTGTGGTACATCACGGCAGCACGCGCAAACAACACAACGTGTAGACCAACATTGAGTGAATGAATGAATTGATCAACATGTAGAGCAAGAAGGAGCCAAACTTACAATCTCCTGCGCTGCCACTTGCAATGGCCACATTGCCTTTAATCGATCAACCGTGCCACAAAACTTCCTGATAGAGTTAAGGATGGTTTACCATCGATACACTAACGACTTCACATTGCTTTTCATGAATGATGTGCATGTCATAGGGCGCAATATGCTTTCTCGCATGAAATAAACCATGTACACACTGCCAATAGAGCCCCCTTCTGCTCCTGCCTACGAAGTCCGCAGATATGGCCGACCACGCATCGCACAACAACTCATCCTCCTTCACCGAGTACCCCTCCATCCTTTTTACTCTAAAAACCGTCATCAAGTTTGAAAAAAGGCTTAATGGTAGTTGACCTAACACCTATCGGGCGTGGTGCCCGCCATAGATGACATTGACGGGGAGTTGAGGGTACCCAGCTACGGACGGATCCTGGGTGGACATCGTTGTAGTAGAAGGCGAGCGGGCGCGTGGGTGGGGGCTGCAGACGTTAGGCAATGCCTGAGCAGCGGCAGGAGAGGTACAACGACGAGTCGAAGGAGGAGGGCGCAAATGCAAAATAAGGGGGAACAAGCGCATAGTGGAAGTGAATGGGACCGGGAATAGGATTTGACGAGGCTGGGGGTGATGGAGTCATACATGGCGGCAGTACAGACTCCCGCGGAGCCCCATGCTTGCTTCTGATTTGTGGAAAATGGACGTTCTCACTATTGGACCAATAGGACATGGTGTTGGATGGCAGAATTGGTATGATCAACTTGGTCCAGATTGATGCAAACGGGTTATAGCTCGGCATTGAACATGTCCATTTGTTCATTGTCTGTTGTGCTGACCGACATGAAAAGGACAAAAGTGGACACATTTTGGGTCGATGCAAGTTGGTCCTAAGGGCAACTCCAACGCGGGGACCCAAACAGACGTCGGTTTTGTCCCTTTTTTGTCTGTTTGGGTCACCCGCCCGCCTGGCCATGTCAGCTCTTTCGTTTGCGTCGGCCGGTGCGCCCAATGGGGGCCAGACGTATTTTTTGCATGTTGATGACCCACAAGTATAGGGGATCAATCATAGTCCTTTCTATAAATAAGAGTGTAGAATCCAACAAGGAGCAAAAAGAAATGACAAGCGGTTTTCAGTAAGGTATTTTTTGCAAGCACTGAAATTATCAGTAACAAATAGTCTCGTAGTAAGATAATTCGTAACGGGTAACAAGTAACAAGTATAACAAAAAGTGCAGCAAGGTGGCCCTGTCCTTTTTATAGCAAAGGACAAGCCTGGACTAACTCTTATATAAAGCAAAGCGCTCCCGTGGACTCATGGGAATTATCATCAAGTTAGTTTTCATCATGCTCATATGATTCATGTTCGCTACTTTGATAGTTTGGTATGTGACATCTTTTGTCCTACCCTCCCGTGGCAGCGAGGTCCTATCGGAAACTAAGGGATATCAAGGCCTCCTTTTAATAGAGAACCGGAACAAAGCATTAACATACGGTGAATACATGAACTCCTTAAACTATGGTCATCACCGGGGGTGGTCCCGACTATTGTCACTTCGGGGTTGCCGGATCATAACACGTAGTAGGTAACTATAACTTGCAAGATCGGATCTAGAACATGGATATAATGGTGATAACATCAACGGTTCAGATCTGAAATCATGGCACCCGGGCCAAAGTGACAAGCATTAAGCATGGTAAAGTCATAGCAACATCAATCTTAGAACATAGTGGATACTAGGGATCATGCCCTAACAAAACTAACTCGATTACATGATTAATCTCATCCAACTCCTCACCGGCCAGCGAGCCTGTGAAGGAATTACTCACTCCCGGTGGGGAGCATCATGGAATTGGCGATGGAGAAGGGTTGGTGATGACTAAGAACGAAGATCCCCCTCTCCGGAGCCCCAAACGGACCCCAGATCTGGCCTCCCGATGAAGAACAGGAGGTGACAGCGGCTATGTCTCGTGGATCACAATAATTCTTTCTCCCTAATTTTTTTCTAGAAAAATATGATTTTATAGCGTCGGTTTTAGGGTCTGCAGGGCCACCAGGTGGGTATAACCCACCTGGGCGCGCCAGGAGGGGGGGCGCCCTGGTGGGTTGTGCCTACCCAGGTGCCCCCCTCCGGTGGATCTTGGCTCCAGAAATTCTTGTTTATTGTATAAAAATCCTTGCAAAGTTTCGATCCATTCCAAGAACTTTTATTTCGGCACAAAAACAACACCATGGTAGTTCTGCTGAAAAGAACGTTAGTCCGGGGTTCGTTTCATTCAAATCATGCAAATTAGAGTCCAAAACAAGAGGAAACACGTTAGGAAAAGTAGATATGTTGGAGATGTATCAACTCCCTCAAGCTTAAACCTTTGCTTGTCCTCAAGAAATTCAGTTGATAAACTAAATGTGAAAAAGAAAAGCTTTTACAAACTCTTTTGCTCTTGTTTGCATAAATAAGCTTAAACAGCACCCAGGTTTTTAGCCAACATTATAACTAACCATGCCGACAATATCTCTTAAAAATTATATTAACTCATATCAATGACATAATCAGCTAGCGAGCAATAATAAGATATCTCAAATGGCAACACGTTGTCAAAACAACCATGATATAATATGACAATAGTGGTATCTCGCTAGCTCTTTCTGAGACCGCAAAACATAAATGCAGAGCATCTCCAAAGTTCAAGCAGTGACTAAACATTGTAATTTATGGTAGAAAAGATCAAGTCATGATGCACCCAACATTAGCTACACACAATGCATAAGCATGAAAGCAGTGCTCTCGGGTTCTGACGCTTATTTTAGAAGGTGATGACACAACATAAAAGTAAATAGATAGTCCCTTCGCAGAGGGAAGTAGTGATTTGCAGAGGTGCCAGAGCTCAAGTTTTAAAATAGAGGTAAATGATATTTTGAGACATGCACCCTTCTCATTTACTTCACGACTATCAGTTATCAATATCTTCCATGCTAAGCACGCTAGTGGTGGTTCCCAAGCGATAAAAGTAAAGGTTTACTCCCCCTCCACCAACAATCACACTCCACGGCTTGTCCGAAACAACGGGTGACATCCAAACCAACAACAGTCCTAGGGGAGTTTTTGTTTAATTATTTGCATTTTGAGTTCTGGACTGGGAATCCCTATTACCGCCCTTTTCTCGTGCGATGGTGAGTGAATAAACACTCAACCTGAGAATAACCCGCTTAGCATGGAAGATACCGACCACCTCCTGTCGTTCCATGAACGATCCAGGCACACAAAAATGATATTTATTAGAAGTTTTTAGAGGTGGCACATGCAAATTTACTTAGGACGGCAGGGTAATACCGCATATAGGTAGGTATGGTGGACTCATCTGGAATAACTTTTGGGTTCAAGGTTTTTGATGTACAAGCAGAATTCCCACTTGGTACAGGCGAAGGATAGCAAATAGGTTGAGAAGTGGCCAGCTAGAGAGCAACACCGATCATGAACATGCATTTTGCATAAGTAACATTGGACACTAGCATGAGTAGGATATGAACACCATGAACATAAATATCATAGAGGCTTAGTTGGTTTTGATTCAATTACATGCATGAACATGTGCCAAGTCAAACCACTCGAACATTCGGAGGAGGATACCATATCATAATACTACATCACAATCATTTTAACGCAATGTTGATATCCAAGATAAATCATTATCCACTCCTAGCTACTTATGCATGGCATGAGAAACTATAATCTCTAATTGTCATTGCAAACATGTTTAATTATAATGGGCTGAATCATGGATACTAGGTTAAACATATTTACACAAACAGAACAAGTCGAGTTCATACCCGTTTCTCTCTACCACGCCCAGTTCATCAAATATCGTCATCATTGCCTTTCACTTGCACGACCGAAAGATATGAAAATAATAATAGTGCAAGAGTAACGTGGACTAAGCTGGAATCTGCAAACATTTTATTCAACAGGAGAAGACAAGGTAAAATGGGATCTTTACTAGATCAACAGTTATTCATAAGAGAGCCACTCAACACTTTCATCGTGGTCTTCTCCTTGATACGACTCGAATAAACAGAAAAGAAATTCAAAGAAATACACTGAAATATTTTTGGAGTTTTTGGTTTTCTTAAACAAGCAAATAAAAGGGAAAAGTAAAAATGAGAAAAACTATTTACACGAGAAAGCTCCCAACAAGCAAAAGAAGAACAAGGAGATCTTTTTGGGTCTTCTTTTTAAAAGCACACATAGAAAGTAAGCTAACTACAACTAATTTTTTTGTTTTTCTAAGATTTTTCAAACTCAAAAGAAGAAAGCAAGAAAATAAAATTAAGCATGGATGATACAATGAAAAAGTGTGAACACCGACAAATGAAATAAGTGAACATGAATGTAATGTCAGTGAGAAACACGTACTCCCCCAAGCTTAGGCTTTTGGCCTAACTTGGTAATCAATCGAAAGCGTGAATAATAGTCGGGGTACTGAGGAGCGGGCATCCACTTATCCCACTACTGAGGCTCTTCCTTCTCCTCTGCAGCCTGATCATTCCGGTAGGCGATGATGTCTGCAGGCATAATCCTATATCCGCCCCTGGCAACAGGATCAAACAAAGCAGGAGCATGCAATGGAACAATATCATGAGTGTTAACGCTAAAAACCAGGTTATAAGGAATAGGGATGTTAGGAGATTCGATATCAGTAAAATGGTGATGATCCATGGTCGCGCGATCTAGGTAAACCTTGGTCAGGGGGTAATCATGAAGCCGTATCTCAACCTCGAAGTGAGCCGCCAAACGAGTAGCGAAAATCCCACGTGTATTTTACCCTTGGACCTATTAATGTGAAGGCGACGTGCCACAATATCTCCCAAGCTATAAGTGTTGTCCCCCTCTGGTGCATGACATAAAACACCAAAGTTTGGTGCGCTAGGCGCACACACTTTTTCCCTAGCAAGCAAACACTTAGCGATAAATAAAGTAAAATAATGCACGATGGGAAAGTGTATGCTAGTGGCAGTGACGGCTGACACCCCTCTCTCATCTCTCACCATCAAGGTACGATAAAAGGCCTCAAACTCTGCCGGCCTAGGCTCAGCTAAGCTCCCATCAGAAGGGATCATGCATATGTTACAAAATTTAGTAAGTGGTATCTGATGGTTTCAGCATATAAATCAAACCGCACCTCAGGATGATTATTTCTAGGAAGGAAAGTAAAACTTTGAACAAAGATGTTTGTGAGGAGATGATATTGTTCGCATTCGGCTACGATGAAGCCGGTGAGGCCGGCATTAGCAGCATATTGTGTGAACTCCTGAAGGATTCCAACCTCTTCCATGAACGGGGTGTGCGGCCATTCGCACGGCCGTACTTCCGCCAACCTCTGAGGATGGAGATCACTGTCAGATGACTCCCCAATAACACCCTTGGAGTTCTTCTTGGAACTGAACTTCCTAAAGATATTCATGGTTTTCCTATGAACAAAAATTCTGAAATTTTTAGTCCACAAATTTTTATCAACAAAACTTCGCAAAATTAGTAGCAACTACTCATAGGGTGTAACATCCCAAAATTCTAAATTTCGGAATGTTATAATAAATAGGTAGATTGATTGTTTGTTTGATTGTTGTGTGATTGATTGAGTGAAATTCAAAACTTTTTGAAAGTTAAATGAGAGGGAATAAAAGGACTTTCTCAAACTATCACCTTTTTGCATTTTGATCTCCATGAATTCAAATTCTTTTCAAATACAAAACCCTTGAGAGAAGATGATATGGCTTCTTCCATTTAATTAAATGAAAAGGGTTTTTTTGAAAAGATTTGAATTTTATTTGGAAATATTTCAAATTCACAAACTTTAAGCAACTCAATGTTTTTCATGAGATAAGAGAAAATGACTTCTTCAAAATATATGAAATATGAGTTAGAAGTTTAAAAGGATCAAATTTAAAGTCCGTTTTAAATTATTTTCAATTTGGAGTTCTTTGGGTTTTATTGAAATTATTTTTCTCCAAAAATAAAATAAATGGAAAATAGGGTAAAATGATTCCCTACATCAAAACATTGGAGAGAAATAATTTTGAAATCATTTTGGTATTTCTAAAATGATTTATATTGGTTTTATTGTAGAAGTAGCACTGTTTGAATTATTTGAATTTTTGTGAAATTTATTTGGCACTAGAGAAATGTTCATGTTGTAGAAAATCTTTTTATAAAAATTTTGATATATAATATGCCTATATAAATTTTATTTTATTATCGTTATCCAGTTTAATTTTTTTGTTTCTATATATAAAAAATCTACGCGTGCGCCTGGAACTAACCGCCGCCCACATGCGTAGCATAGCAGCAGGTCGGCCCGTTTTTCTTTTGTCTTTTTTATTTTATTTTCGTTAATGTTTAGTTTTTTTTGAAACAAATTTCAGAAAAAAATAGACTTCGGAAAAAAAATGCAGCCTGTGTACGACGTGCGGCCGGCCGAGGCCTTTAGGCCCGTGCGAGGCATTAGCCTTTTTCTTCTCTGTTTCGTATATTTTCGTTTACGTTTAGTCCTACATTACCTAACCTTTGACCCTTAAATCTCTTTTCCACCTATAAATATGAACCCATAGAGCCTCTAAAAATTATCCGATTCGAGTTAAATCAATATTTTGGTTTGACTAGATTAATTTAAGAAAAATATATTTCTCCTCTCCGACGCGACTTCTGGAAATTGACTCTTCACTTCAAAGTCATCTTTTCTCTGCCTTATAAAGGTATCTTTCTTTGTTTTTTTATACTTCCGTAGTTTATTATTTCTAGACTAATACGATAGAATAATTAGATTATCAGTTAGTCTATGTATTTATACATTGGACCTTAGCCGTAGCTATTTTTGTTTCGTAAAACAGCTTGGCCCTGATTTTTCAAATAGCCATAACTTTTTACCCGTTCATCCAAATTAGATGAAACCAATGCCCACTTCTTTGTTATGATCTCCTCTATCCAGTAAAACAACTTAAACATGTTTTTGAAAGTTTTTAAAATTTGAATTCAAACAAGATTGTATTCAAACTTCTTTTGTTCATAACTTGAGTTTTATAACTCCGATTTAGTTGATTCTTTTTACAAATCGAAGCTCTTGACTTAAACTTCCTGATAAGGCCAAATTCACATAATTTTGGTACTGTTAGAAATTGTTTTATGTTGCAAGAGTTATTTGTTGGTTTTGATGTTTTCCGAACTGTCTTCTTCGTTCTTCCTGATCTTTTGAGTGATTGCTTATGTGTGGTTACTATTGCTTGCTCACGATAGATTGAACGGAGTGTGACAAGTAGAATTATCAAGAGTTATGAGTGTGAATCATCTTCATCAACAGTATAAGGCAAGTTCACACTTTGATCATATCCCTTTCATACCCGGTTTTTATGCATTAGTTTCAACCCTCAAACATTACATGGTTAGGACTTGATAACATGTGGGTATCGGGAAGTAGTTGATGAGGTAGGAACCTATTTCCCTGCATTCAAACCCTGGGAGTTGCTTTTACGTTATGCTCATACTGCTATGCTATGCTCGTAGACATGGATTGGTTTGAGAGAATTCATGACAGATGTGAGATAAGGTGGCTACTTTAATACACATCTGGGTGGATTGGTTGGGGCACCCTGGAGCACCCAGTGGTTTTCCCGGGCACCTGGCGAACCCAGTGTTTGCCCAAGGGGATCCCGGAGGTCCCGTCTGATCACCCTATGGAATGCCACCCAGGCTCAAAGGGATCATAAGATTATTCATGCTAGAAACTTCCGTGTGCAGCCACAAGCTATTATGAGCTCTAGCATAGTTGAGTAAGTTGCGTGAAGCTCTTGAAGAGATAGACTAGTAGGTAGTGGGTTGTAGGTGGTATAGTCTATCCGGAGTAGAGAGTTAATGCTTATGAAAGACTGTGTCTCGGTCATCCGTTTCTCAAACACCCGGAAGTGCGAGAAATTCAATGGAGGAGATCGGGTCTTATGGGGAAAAGTGCGCAAACCTCTGCAGAGTGTACAAACTAATCATGGTTAGCCGTGTCCCCAGTTATGGACATCTTGAGTATCTGGTTCTTGGATTATCATATTCATCTCATCACATTACTTAAATAATTTGTTGGGTTATTGATGTTAATTTGGGATTGAGTTGGAGGAACCTTCTCAATATTTTCAACCAACTTTGTAGTTAAATAAATTATATTCCTTTGCAGTAGGGAAAAATTGGCTTTTCACAAAAACATTATAACCATAGAGCCTTTCCACCAGCCAAATATGCATGTAGTGATAGCCTTTATTCATCATTATCCTATGGTGTGAATTTGCCAGTACATTCAATGTACTGACCCTTTGTGGCTGCAATGTCTCATGTTGTAGGATTCTTACGACGAGTAAGTGATACGTTAGGGTTACGATTTCTACACTCAACTTTGTCGTTGGTGTTGATGGGAATCCACAACCTTTGTTACTTCCGCTATATGGATTGAGGTAATAGTATTTATGTTACTTTATACATGTGATTTACCTCTGTTATAAATCCTCGAGTACTGTATGTGTCAGCATACGGATCCAGGGATGACACTTAAGCACAGAGACTTGACCGTCTGAGGTCGGGTCGCTACATAGGGATACATAGAAGTCATATCAAGCATTCAAACTACTTAGAACTCTAAGAATTCAACATGCAAGCTCATCTACAACAGCACCAACAGTAGCTAATTATTCAAAATATAAACCACTAAAACAAAAACTAATTGGGCAAACAGTGGAGGCACATACCAAGCAACAATCCCCCAAAACAGTTTTAGAAAAGGAGCTTCGAGTAAAGAGATCGAAATCCGTGGGTTTGAGAGCAAGAACATGGGAGAGAGAGCAATGGAGAATTTTTCCTGGAGGTAAGTGATGATGTGGTGTGAAGGGATAAGTGAGGGGGGCCCGCATGGGGACCACAACCCACAAGGGCGCGCCTGGGGTCCTGGCGTGCCCAGGTGGGTTGTGCCCACCTGGTGCACCTCCCTTTGATATTATTTGCACCAAAAATTCAGAAATATTCAAAAATATCTTATTGAATTTTTAGAGCATTCTGAGAACTTTTATTTTGGGTCATTTTTATTGCACGGGAAAATCAAAAAACAGACGAAACATGGCATTTTATCTTATTTAACTAATAAAACAGAAAACAAAGGTAGGGACAAAAGGTAGTGCTTACTAAATTCATCAACTTCATACTGCTCAAAAATGATCCATTAATAAGGTTGATCGAGTCTTATTAACAACCACTTTCGATTAGCATGAAACCGGAGAACTTCCGTAAATCACTAAGTTACCTCAATGGGGATATGGATGTCCCCAACCATAAGCATTTCATATTTCTTTCTGACAGTGGGTAGAGGTATTTGAAAACTTCCAATAGTGATTGTCGGAGATTTTTCAATAACATTAATACCATTCACTTGGAATTGTTTCTTTGGAAAGTGCACCGTATGCTCATTACCATTGATATGAAAAGTGACCTTGCTTTTGTTGGAATCAATAACAGCCCCCGTAGTATTCAAGAAGGGTCTACCAAGGACAATCAACATGTTGTCGTCCTCGGGCATCTCAAGTATATCAAAGTCAGTCAAAATAGTAATATTAGCAACAACAATGGGCACATCCTCACAGATACCGATAGGTATGGCAGTTGATTTGTCAGCCATTTGCAAAGATATTTCAGTAGGTGTGAGTTTATTCAAATTAAGTCTTTTATTTAAAGAGAAAGGCATAACACTAACACTAGCTCCTAAATCACACAAAGCAGTTTTCACATAGTTCTTTTTGATGGAGCAAGGTATAGTTGGTATTCCCGGATCTCCAAGTTTTTTAGGTACTCCATCTTTAAAAGTATAATTAGCAATCATGGTGGATATTTCATCTTCCGGTATTTTTCTCTTATTAGTGATGATGTCTTGCATGTACTTTGCATAAGGAGGTATTTTCAAGATATCAGTCAAGCGAGTACGCAAAAAGACCGGCCTTAGCATCTCAGCAAAGCGTTCAAATTCTTCATCATCTTTCTTTTTAGCTGACTTAGGTGTAAAATGCATAGGTTTTTGAACCCACGGTTCTCTTTCCTTACCGTTTTTTCTAGCAACAAAGTCATTTTTATCATACCTTGTATTCTTAGGTTGTGGGTTATCAAGATCATTGTCTTGTTCTTTATTATTATTAGGTTGAGAGTTTTCATGAACACTAGCATTATCTTTTTCATTATCACTAGGTGAATGTTCATTACCAGACTGAGTTTCAGCATCAGAGATAGAAGTTTCATTATCATTATCAGGAGGTTTTTCTATTTCAGGTTCACTAGAAGCATGCAAAGTCCTATCATTTTTCTTCTTCTTTTTCTTTTTAGAAGGACTACATGCATCAGTGTTAACTCTTTGTGAATCTTGTTCAATTCTTTTTGGGTGTCCCTCAGGATAAAGTGGTTCCAGAGTCATTTCACCTCCTCTAGTTGCTACTCTAACAGCAAAGTCATGTTTATTATTATTCATTTCATCTAGCAACTCTCTTTGAGATTTAGCAACTTCTTCTAACTGGGTTTGTACCATAGAAGCATGCTTTCCAACACCTCTAACATCATTTGAGATTCTAAATAACAAGTCACTCAAGCGAGCAATCATATCAGAATTATATTTCAATTGTTTCATAACATTTGCATTAAAGTGATCTTGTTTTCTAATGTAGTTTTCAAACTCATAAAGGCATTGGCTAGGATGCATATTGTGAGGATTGTCATTATCACTGAATTTCACGAGAGAATTTACCTCTACCACCTTAGGCAGTGGTGGTGTATTAAGCCCATGTATTTCTTCAATAGGAGGTAAATTTTTAACATTCTCGGCTTTAATACCTTCTTCCTTCATAGATTTCTTTGCCTCATGCATATCTTCACGACTAAGATATAATATACCCCTCTTCGTCGGAGTGGGTTTAGGCGGTGGTTCAGGAAGAGTCCAATCATCATAATTTTTCAATATATTATTCAATAATTCTTCATCTTGCCCAACAGTTCGTTCCCTGAAAACACAACCAACACAACTATCTAGGAAATCCCTATAAGCATCGGTTAGTCAATTATAGCAGATATCAAGTATTTAATTTTTTCTTAAGAGGATGATCAGGAAAAGCATTAAGTAATTGGCAAAGCCTCCCCCAATCTTGTGGGAGACTTTCTTCTTTAATTTGAACAAATTTAAATATTTCCTGTAAAGCAGCTTGTTTCTTATGAGCAGGGAAATATTTTTTAGAGAAGTAATAGATCATATCCTGGGACTACGCACACAACTGATGACCCACAAGTGTAGGGGATCTATCGTAGCCTTTTCGATAAGTAAGAGTGTCGAACCCAATGAGGAGCAGAAGGAAATGATATGCAATTTTCAGTAAGGTAATCTCTGCAAGCACTGAAATTGTCGGTACCACATAGTTTTGTTATAAGGTAATTTGTAACGAGTAGCAAGTAATAAAAGTAAATAAGGTGCAGCAAGATGGCCCAATCCTTTTTGTATCAAATGACAAGCCTGGACAAACTCTTATATGAAGTAAAGCGCTCCCGAGGACACATGTGAATTATCGTCAAGCTAGTTTTCATCACGTTCATATGATTCACGTTCGGTACTTTGATAATTTGATATGTGGGTGGACAGGTGCTTAGGTAATGCCCTTACTTGGACAAGCATCCCACTTATGATTAACCCCCATTGCAAGCATCGGCAACTACAACAGAAATATTAAGGTAAACCTAACCATAGCATGAAACATATGGATCCAAATCAGCCCCTTACGAAGCAACACATAAACTAGGGTTTAAGCTTCTATCACTCTAGCAACCCATCATCTACTTATTACTTCCCAATGCCTCCCTCTAGGCCGAAACAATGGTGAAGTGTCATGTAGTCGACGTTCACATGACACCACTAGAGGGATGACAACATACATCTCATCAAAATATTGAACGAATACCAAATTCACATGACTACTTATAGCAAGACTTCTCCCATGTCCTCAGAAACAAACGTAACTACTCACAAAGCATATTCATGTTCATAATCAGAGGGGTATTAATATGCATAATGGATCTGAACATATGATCTTCCACCAAGTAAACCAACTAGCATCAACTACAAGGAGTAATCAACACTACTAGCAACCCACAGGTACCAATCTGAGGTTTGGATACAAATATGGATACAAGAGATGAACTAGGGTTTGAGATGAGATGGTGCTCGTGAAGATGTTGATGGAGATTGACCCCCTCCTGATGAGAGTATCGTTGGTGATGACGATGGTGATGATTTCCCCCTCCCTGAGGGAAGTTTCCTCGACAGAACAGCTCTGCAGGAGCCCTAGATTGGTTCCGCCAAGGTTTCGCCTCGTGGCGGCGGAGTTTTTTCCCCAAAGCTTGCTTATTATTTTTTCTCGGATGAAATAACTCATATAGCAGAAGATGGGCATCGGAGGGCCACCAGGGGGCCCACGAGGCAGGGGGACCCAGGGGGGTAGGGCGCGCCCCCACCCTTGTGGCCAGGGTGTGGGCCCCCTCTGGAACTTTCTTCGCTCGGTATTTTTTATATATTCTGGAAATAACTTCCGTGAAGTTTCAGGACTTTTGGAGCTGTGCAGAATAGGTCTATAATATTTGCTCCTTTGCCATCCCAGAATCCCAGCTGCCGGCATTCTCCCTCTTCATGTAAACCTTCTAAAATAAGAGAGAATATGCATAAGTATTGTGACATAATGTGTAATAACAGCCCATAATGCAATAAATATTGATATAAAAGCATGATGCAAAATGGACATATCAACTCCCCCAAGCTTAGACCTCGCTTGTCCTCAAGCGAAAGCCGATATCGAAAAATATGTCCACATGTTTAGAGATAGAGGTGTCGATAAAATAAAATACGGACATGAGGGCATCATGATCATTCTTAGAACAGCAACATATGTATAAATATATAGTCATATGATCTCTTATGCTAAAGTAACAATTCAATCACAATTTCAAGTATGAATCATAAACTTCATTGAGAACCAACAAACTCTAATCTCAGCCATTGAGGCAATTGCATTTTATCATAACATAGGAAAGAGTCAATATAAGAGCTTTTCAGCAAATCCACATACTCAACCATCTTTTAGTCTTTCATAATTGCTAACACTCACGCGATATTTATGGTTATGAAGTTTTAATCGGACACAGAGAAAGATAGGGGCTTATAGTTTTGCCTCCCAACTTTTTACCTCAAGGGTAATGTCAACAATAATAGTTCATGAAAACGCACATCGAATTAGCTATATATATCAGGATCTTTCCAACACATTGTGCTTGCAAAAGGATAAAATGTAAAAAGGAAAGGTGAATATCACCATGACTCTTTGCATGAAGTATAAGAAAAGAATAAAAGATAGGCCCTTCACAGAGGGAAGCAGAGGTTGTCATGTGCTTTTATGGTTGGATGTACGAAATCTTAATGCAAAAGAACGTCACTTTATATTGCCACTTGTGATATGGACCTTTATTATGCAGTCCGTCGCTTTTATTTCTTCCATATCACAAGATTGTATAAAGCTTATTTTCTCCACATTAATAAGTCATACATATTTAGAGAGCAATTTTTATTGCTTGGACCGATGACAACTTACTTGATGGATCTTACTCAATCCATAGGTAGATATGGTGGACTCTCATGGCAAAACTGAGTTTAGGGATATTTGGAAGAACAAGTAGTATATCTACTTGGTGCAAAGAAATTGGCTAGCATGAGAGGGAAAGGCAAGCTCAACATGGTGTATGATCCATGACAATATAATTTATCTCAGATGCAAGAGAACATAACCCATTACGTTGTCTTCCTTGTCCAACATCAACTCTTTAGCATGTCATATTTTAATGAGTGCTCACAATCATAAAAGATGTCCAAGATAGTATATTTATATGTGAACCTCTCTTTCTTTATTACGTCCTATTAGTTGCAACAATGACCAAAACTATGTTTTCAACTCTCAACAACTTTTATTCATCATACTCTTTATATGTGAGCTCATTACTCTCCATAAGATCCATATGATCTCTTTATTTCTTTTTTATTTCTTCTCTTTTATTCTATTCCCTCAAGATCATGGCAAAATAATCAAGCCCTTGACTCAACACTAATCTTTATTAGATATAGCTCATGGACTCGATTACATAAGAAGATCATAAAGCAAAACTCGCAATTAGATCATACTAAAACTTTATTCTACTAGATCAAGATATTATCAAAAGGATCGAACTAAGAAAAACGGTAAAGATAAAAGTGATGGTGATAAGATACGGGGGTACTCCCCCAAGCTTGGCAGTTGCCAAGGGGAGTGCCCATACCCATGGCTCAGTTCTTCTTTGTTGGTGAAGAAGATGATGGTTTTGTTGATGGCATAGGCTTCTTCCTTAATTTGCGCTTGAGGACAAAGTTTTGTTCCCTCAGGTCATCGATCTCCTGCTCTAGGCTTAGTATCTTTTTGCATAATTCCTGCTTGTTTTCCTGCAAGAGGCGAAAATGGATAAACTCGATCTTAGGTTTCTTTGCTCTATCTGGGAGGCTTGACTTTTTGAACTCCACATGCATGTCCCCAGGTTGAAGTAGTGGGACTTCATCTTCATCTGAGCTCGTCTCCTCCTTTCCCTTAGGTTCATAGTCCTCTTCTTCTTTCATAGTCCAACCACAATGCTCCACATCCCCATAGACCTTAGGATCCGCAAGGTAATCAGCCACATAGCTTTCTCCTTCCGAATCCTGGGATGACATGTTGCTCAAATCTGTAGCAGGACAGCTCGAAACAAACACAGGAGATATTTGCGTGATACGGTGGTCAAAACCTTCGGGAGGTTATATAATGAATTTTTACCGACTAAAAGAAGTATCGTGCAAGAAAACAGAGTCCGGAGGGCACACGAGGTGCCCACGAGGCAGGGGCGCGCCCAGGGGTAAGCCGCACCCTCCACCCTCGTGGAGGCCTCGTGTCCTTTTCGGTCTGCTTCTTATTTTTCCTATTTTCTTAAATATTCCAAAACGGAGAAAAATTGCCATTAGAACTGTTTTGGAGTCGGCTTACTTAACGTACCACGTACCTATTCCTTTTCGGAGTCTGAAATGTTCCGGAAAGTGTCCCTTATGTATTCCTCCGGGGTTATGGTTTCAACAACATTAGTTTCAACATTTATAAGGTTACCTGAGATATAATGTTTGATTCTTTGACCATTCACCACCCTCGGATTTGTGCCTTCGAAGTTGTTGATTTTTATGGCACCGGAACGATAGACCTCCTCGATGACGTAAGGACCTTCCCATTTAGATAGAAGTTTGCCTGCAAAAAATATTAAATGAGAGTTGTATAGCAATACATAATCACCTACATTAAACTCACATTTTTGTATCCTTTTATCATGCCATCTTTTAACTTTTTCTTTAAATAGCTTGGCATTTTCATAGGCCTGGGTTCTCCATTCATCAAGTGAGCTAATGTCAAATAACCTCTTCTCACCGACAAGTTTGAAATCATAATTGAGCTCTTTAATGGCCCAATATGCCTTATGTTCTGGTTCAAGAGGTAAGTGACATGCTTTACCATAAAGCATTTTATACGGAGACATACCCATAGGTTTTTTGTATGCAGTTCTATAAGCCCATAATGCATCATCAAGTTTCTTGGACCAATTCTTTCTAGATCTATTAACAGTCTTTTGCAAAATTAATTTAAGCTCTCTATTACTTAATTCTACTTGGCCACTAGACTGTGGGTGGTAAGGAGATGCAATTCTATGATTAAGATCATACTTAGCAAGCATTTTATGAAAGGCACCATGAATAAAATGTGAACCACCATCAGTCATTAAATATCTAGGGACTCCAAACCTCGGAAAAATAACTTCTTTAAGCATCTTAATAGAGGTGTTATGATCAGCACTACTAGTTGGAATAGCTTGTACCCACTTAGTAACGTAAGCAGCAACAACTAAAATATGTGTATACCAATTAGAGGAAGGGAAAGGTCCCATATAATCGAAGCCCCAAACATCAAATGGTTCAATAACAAGTGAATAATTCATAGACATTTCTTGACGTCTACTAATATTACCAATTCTTTAACATTCATCACAAGACGAAACAAACTTACGGGCATCCTTGAAGAGAGTAGGCCAATAAAAATCGGATTGCAATACCTTATGTGCAGTTCTGTCTCCAGCATGGTGTCCCCCATAAGCTTCGGAGTGACACTTGCATAAGATCTGTTCCTGTTCATGCTCAGGTACACAACATATAATAACACCATCTACTCCTTCTTTGTAAAGATGTGGGTCATCCCAGAAGTAATGTCTTAAATCATAGAAAAACTTTTTCTTTTGCTGGTATGTGAAACTAGGCGGTATAAATTTAGCAACAATGTAATTTGCATAATCAGCATACCATGGAGCAGTACGAGAAGCATTTATGACAGCTAATTGTTCATCAGGAAAGCTATCATCAATAGGTAGTGGGTCATCAAGAACATTCTCTAACCTAGAGAAGTTGTCTGCAACGGGATTCTCAGCTCCCTTTCTATCAATAATATGCAAATCAAATTCTTGTAGCAGGAGAACCCATCTAATAAGTCTAGGTTTAGCATCTTTCTTTTCCATAAGATATTTAATAGCAACATGATCAGTGTGAATAGTTACTTTAGAATCAACAATATAAGGTATGAACTTATCACAAGCAAATACAACTGCTAAGAATTCCTTTTCAGTAGTAGCATAATTTCTCTGGGCATTGTCTAGAGTTTTACTAGCATATTGGATAACATTTAATTTCTTACCAACTCTTTGTCCTAGAACAGCACCTACAGCATAGTCACTAGCATCACACATGATTTCAAAGGGTAAATTCCAATCAGGTGGCTGAACAATAGGTGCAGAAATCAAGGCTTTCTTAAGTATTTCAAATGCTTCTACACAATCATCATCAAAGACAAAAGGAATATCTTTTTGTAATAGGTTAGTCAGAGGCCGGGAAATTTTTGAGAAGTCCTTAATGAACCTCCTATAAAAACCGGCATGACCAAGGAAACTTCTTGTACCTTTGATGTCCTTGGGACAAGACATCTTTTCAATAGCATCACCTTTAGCTTTGTCAACTTCAATACCTCTTTGAGAAATTTTATGCCCCAAGACAATACCTTCATTAACCATAATGTGGCACTTCTCCCAATTCAAGACAAGGTTAGTTTCTTCACATCTCTGCAAAACTCGATCAAGGTTGCTCAAGCAATCATCAAAAGAGGATCCATAAGCAGAGAAATCATCCATGAAAACTTCACAAATCTTTTCACAAAAGTCAGAGAATATAGCCATCATGCATCTTTGAAAGGTAGCAGGTGCATTACATAAACAAAAAGGCATACGTCTATAAGCAAAGGTACCGAAAGGGCAAGTAAAAGTAGTCTTTGATTGATCATTGGCTGACACGAGTATTTGAGAGAAACCAGAGTAACCATCTAGAAAGCAAAAATGTGTATGTATGGATAATCTTTCTAGCATTTGATCAATGAAAGGCAAAGGGTAATGATCCTTTTTAGTAGCTTTATTTAATTTGCAGAAATCAATCACCATCCTATAACCTGTAATAATTCTTTGTGGAATCAATTCATCTTTATCATTAGGAACGACAATACCTCCCTTCTTAGGGACACAATGGACAGGGCTTACCCACTGACTATCAGCAACGGGATAAATTATACCTGCTTCAAGGAGCTTTAATATTTCCTTTCTTACAACTTCTTTCATCTTAGGATTTAGCCGTCGTTGGTGATCAATAACTAGTTTGGCATCTTTCACCAAATTTATTTTGTGTTGACATAGAGTGGGACTAATGCCCTTAAGATCGTCAAGAGTATATCCAATAGCAACACAGTGCTTCTTCAGAGTTTTCATTAATTTCTTTTCTTCATGCTCTGAAAGGTTAGCACTAATAATAACAGGATATATCTTCTGTTCATCAAGATAAGCATATTTAAGAGTATCAGGCAATGGTTTAAGCTCAAACACGGGATCACCCTTGGGTGGAGGAGGATCCCCTAGAATTTCAACAGGCAAGTTGTGTTTCAAAATAGGTCCCTGTTTAAAAATACTTCATCTATTTCCCTTCTTTCATTCATGAACATATCATTTTCATGGTCTAGCAAATATTGTTCTAAAGGATCAGTAGGAGGCACAACAATAGAAGTAAGACCAATAATTTCATCTTTACTAGGCAATTCTTTATCATGGGGTTGTCTACAAAATTTAGCAAAATTAAACTCATGAGACATATCCCCTAAACCAACAAAAACAATATCCTTATTGCAGTCTATCTTAGCATTAACAACATTCAAGAAGGGTCTGCCAAATATAATGGGACAAAAGCTATCTTGTGGGGAACCGAGAACAAGAAAATCAGCAGGGTATTTAACTTTCCCACATAAGACTTCAACATCTCTAACAATCCCAACTGGTGAAATAGTATCTCTATTGACAAGCTTAATTGTAACATCAATCTCTTCTATCTCAGCAGGTGCAATATCATGCATAATTTCTTGGTATAAGGAGTGAGGTATTGCACTTGCACTAGCACCCATATCACATAAGCCATGATAACAATGATCTCCTATTTTAACAGAAATAACAGGCATGCCTACAACAGGTCTATGTTTATTTTTAGCATCAGGTCTAGCAATTCTAGCAGCTTCATTGGAGAAGTAAATAACATGCCCATCAATATTATCGGCCAAGAGATCTTTAACCATAGCAATCTTAGGTTCAACTTTAATTTGCTCAGGGGGTTTAGGTGTCTTAATATTACTTTTGTTAACCACAGTTGAAACTTTAGCATGATCCTTTATTCTAACAGGGAAAGGTGGTTTCTCAATATAAGCAGCAGGAACAACATGATCATCATAAGTGATAGTCTTTTCTTCAACTTTAATAGGTGCAACTACTTTTACTTCAATGGGAGGATTATATTTAAACCACTTCTCCTTAGGGAGATCAACATGAGTAGCAAAGGATTCACAGAAAGAAGCTACTATCTCAGAGTCAAGTCCATATTCAGTGCTAAATTCACGAAAAGCATCGGTATCCATAAAAGATTTAACACAATCAAACTTAGGTGTTATACCTGACTCCTTACCTTCGTCGAGGTCCCAATCTTCAGAGTTGCATTTAATTATTTCCAATAAATACCATTTGAATTCAATAGTCTTCATCATAAAAGATCCAGTACAAGAAGTATCGAGCATGGAGCGATTACTGAGAGAAAGCCGAGCATAAAAATTTTGAATAATCATTTCTCTTGATAGCTCATGATTGGGCATGAATATAACATTGACTTAAGCCTCCCCCAAGCTTGAGCGATGCTTTCTCCTTCGCGAGGCCAAAAATTATATATATAATTATGATCATGCTGAACAAGATGCATAGGATAAAACTTCTGATGAAATTCCAATTTCAATCGCATGTAGTCCCATGATCCCATATCATCACATAGACTATACCATGTCAATGACTCTCCCTTCAAAGATAAAGGGAAGACCTTCTTATTGATAACATCATCGGGCATACCTGCAAGCTTAAATAATCCACAAACTTCATCCACATAGATTAAGTGTAAATCGGGATGCAATGTTCCATCTCCTGCAAAAGGATTAGCTAGCAGTTTCTCTATCATACCCGAAGGAATTTCAAAGTAAAAATCTTCAATAGGTTCATTACGTTGAGGAGCAACTCTTTGCTCTACTGGTCGGGGTGAAGATACCCTGAACAAGCCCCTCAAAGGATTATGTTCCATAGTAACAAGTGACAGTAAATTTCAGCACACTATATAAATTTTTCCTTACCAAATTCCACCTACCAAAGGCGCTTCACTCCACGGAAACGACGCCAGAAAAGAGTCTTGATGACCCACAAGTGTAGGGGATCTATCGTAGCCTTTTCGATAAGTAAGAGTGTCGAACCCAACGAGGAACAGAAGGAAATGATAAGTAGTTTTCAGTAAGGTATTCTCTACAAGCATTGAAATTGTCGGTAACAGATAGTTTTGTGATAAGGTAATTTGTAATGAGTAGCAAGCAATAAAAGTAAATAAGGTGCAGTAAGATGGCCCAATCCTTTTTGTAGCAAAGGAAAAGCCTAGACAAACTCTTATATGAAGTAAAGCGCCCCCGAGGACACATGAGAATTATCGTCAAGCTAGTTTTCATCATGTTCATATGATTCGCGTTCGGTACTTTGATAATTTGATATGTGGGTGGACCGGTGCTTGGGTACTACCCTTACTTGGACAAGCATCCCACTTATGATTAACCCGCATTGCAAGCATCCGCAACTACAATAGAAGTATTAAGCTAAACCTAACCATAGCATGAAACATATGGATCCAAATCAGCCCCTTACGAAGCAACGCATAAACTAAGGTTTAAGCTTCTGTCACTCTAGCAACCCATCATCTACTTATTACTTCCCAATGCCTCCCTCTAGGCCCTAACAATGGTGATGTGTCATGTAGTCGACGTTCACATTACACCACTAGAGGGATGACACCATACATCTCATCAAAATATCGAACGAATACCAAATTCATATGACTACTTATAGCAAGACTTCTCCCATGTCCTCAGGAACAAACGTAACTACTCACAAAGCATATTCATGTTCATAACCAGAGGGGTATTAATATGCATAATGGATCTGAACATATGATCTTCCACTAAGTAAACCAACTAGCATCAACTACAAGGAGTAATCAACACTACTAGCAACCCACAAGTACCAATCTGAGGTTTGGATACAAAGATTGGATACAAGAGATGAACTAGGGTAAGATGAGATGGTGCTGGTGAAGATGTTGATGGAGATTGACCCCCTCCCGATGAGAGGATCAGTTGTGATGATGATGGTGATGATTTCCCCCTCCTGGAGGGAAGTTTCCCCGGCAGAACAACTCTGTCGGAGCCCTAGATTGGTTCCGCCAAGGTTCCGCCTCGTGGCGGCGGAGTTTTTTTCCCCAAAGCTTGCTTATTATTTTTTCTCGGACGAAAGACCTCATATAGCAGAAGATGGGCATCAGAGGGCCACCAGGGGGCCCACGAGGCAGGGGCGCGCCTAGGGGGTAGGGCGCGCCCCCCACCCCCGTGGCCAGGGTGTGGGCCCCCTGTGGAACTTTCTTCACTTAGTATTTTTTATATATTCTGGAAATCACTTCCATGAAGTTTTAGGACTTTTGGAGCTATGTAGAATAGGTCTCTAATACTTGCTCCTTTTCCATCCCAGATTCCCAGTTGCCGGGATTCTCCCTCTTCATGTAAACCTTGTAAAATAAGAGAGAATAGGCATAAGTATTGTGACATAATGTGTAATAACAGCCCATAATGCAATAAATATCGATATAAAAGCATGATGCAAAATGGATGTATGAACAACCAGGAGCAAGAGTATTGTACCAAGCTTTAGCATCACCCTTTAGTGAGGACGGAAATAATTTGAGAATAAAGTAATAGCAGGTTTTCTCATCATGAGTAAAAAGGGTGGCTATGTCATTCAACTTAGTAAGATGTGCCACAACAGTTTCAGTTTCATAACCATGGAAAGGATCAGATTCAACCAAAGTAACTAACCATGGGTCGACAAATAATTCATAATCCTTATCATCAATAAAGATTGGCGAAGTAGCAAACTTAGGATCATATTTCATTCTAGCATTCAGAGATTTTTCTTTATACTTGCATAATAATTTCTCTAGATCATCTCTATCCCTACAAGCAAGAATATCTCTAGTTGTCTCCTCATTCATAACATAACCTTCCTGTACCTTAGGCAATTCATATCTAGGAAGGCTAGTTCTAGCAGGTGTTTCAGGAATTTTAGTTTCAAGCTCATCATCAGATTCAACAACATCATGTTGTGTTGCTCTAGCAATTTGTTCATCAAGAAAATCACCAAGTGGCACATCATTATCATTAAGCAAGGTACTAGCATCATCATAAGTATCATTCATAGTAGACGTAGCATCATCAATAACTTGCGAAATATCAGGATTAATAGCATGTGGTGGTGTTCAAAGTTTACTTATAACAAAAGGTGAATCTAAAGTAGAACTGGATGGCAGTTCCTTACCTCCCCTCGTCTTAGAGGGAAATATCTTAGTCTTAGCATCCTTCAGATTCTTCATAGTGATAAATTGATAATAATCCCAAGTGACTCAACAAATATAGCTATGTTCCCCGGCAACGGCGCCAGAAAAAGGTCTTGATAACCCACAAGTATAGGGGATCGCAATAGTTTCCGAGGGTAGAGTATTCAACCCAAATTTATAGATTCGACACAAGGGGAGCCCAAGAATATTTGAAGGTATTAGCAGCTGAGTTGTCAACTCAACCACACCTGGAGATTAATTATCTGTAGCAAAGTGATCAGTAGCAAAGTAGTATGATAGTTTTGATAATAGTAGCAACAACAACGGTAACGGTAACAGTGATAGCAGTAGTTTTGTAACAAGTGCAACAATAACAATAGCAGTAGTAACTTAGCAAGAACAATACAGGATAAATTCGTTGGCATTGGATCAGTGACTTGTTGGATGATATTCATCATGAGACAGTTATAACCTAGGGCGATACGGCACTAGCTCCAATTCATCAATATAATGTAGGCATGTATTCCGTAGATAGTCATACATGCTTATGGAAAGAACTTGTATGACATCTTTTGTCCTACCCTCTCGTGGCAGCAGGGTCCTATTGGAAACTAAGGGATATTAAGGCCTCCTTTTAATAAAGAACCGGAACAAAGCATTAACACACGGTGAATACATGAACTCCTCAAACTACGGTCATCACCGGGAGTGGTCCTGACTATTGTCATTCTGGGGTTGCCGGATCATAACACATAGTAGGTGACTATAACTTGCAAGATCAGATCTAGAAAATGGATATAATGGTGATAACATAAATGGTTCAGATCTGAAATCATGGGACCCGGGCCCAACGTGACAAGCATTAAGCATGGCAAAGTCATAGCAACATCAATCTTAGAACATAGTGGATACTAGGGATCAGGCCCTAACAAAATTAACTCGATTACATGATGAATCTCATCCAACTCCTCACCGACCAGCGAGCCTACGAAGGAATTACTCACTCCTGGTGGGGAGCATCATGGAATTGGCGATGGAGAAGGGTTGGTGATGACGAAGAACGAAGATCCCCCTCTCCGGAGCTCGAAACGGACTCCAGAACTAGCCTCCCGATGAAGATCAGGAGGTGATGGCGGCTTCGTCTCGTGGATCGTGATAATTCTTTCTCCCTGATTTTTTCTAGAAAAATAGGATTTTATAGCATCGGTTTCAAGGTCTGCGGGGCAACCAGGTGGGGATAACCGACCTGGGCACGCCAGGAGGGGGGCGCGCCCTCGTGGGTTGTGCCCACCCAGGTGCCCCCCCTCCGGTGGATCTTGGCTCTAGAAATTCTTTTTTATTGTATAAAAATCCTCGCAAAGTTTCGTTCCATTCCAAGAACTTTTATTTCAGCACAAAAACAACACCATTGTAGTTCTGCTGAAAACAACGTTAGTCCGGGGTTAGTTTCATTCAAATCATGCAAATTAGAGTCCAAAACAAGAGGAAAAACGTTAGGAAAAGTAGATACATTGGAGACGTATCAGTATGTGGGTGGACCGTTGCTTGGGTGTTGTCCTTACTTGGAAAAGCCTCCCACTTATGATTAACCCCTCTCGCAAGTATCCGCAACTACGAAAGAAGAATTAAGATAAATCTAACCATAGCATTAAACATATCGATCCAAATCAGTCCCCTTACAAAGCAATGCATAAATTAGGGTTTAAGCTTCTGTCACTCTAGCAACCCATCATCTACTTGCTACTTCTCATTTCCTTCCCCTAGGCCCAAATCATGGTGAAGTGTCATGTAGTCCGCGTTCACATAACACCACTAGACGAAGGACAACATACATCTCATCAGAAAATCGAACGAATAAAAAATTCACATGATTACTTATAACAAGACTTCTCCCATGTCCTCAGGAAGCAAAGTAACTACTCACAAAGAATGTTCGTGTTCATGATCAGAGGGGTATTAAATATCATTAAGGATCTGAACATATGATCTTCCACCAAATAAACCAACTAGCATCAACTACAAGGAGCAATCAACACTACTAGCAACACACAGGTACCAATCTGAGGTTTTGAGACAAATATTGAATACAAGAGATGAACTAGGGTTTGAGATGAGATGGTCCTGATGAAGATTGGTCCTCCCATGATGACATGATCGTTGGTGATGACGATGGCTTCGATTTTCCCCTCTCAGAGGGAAGTTTCCCCGACGGAATCGCTCCACCGAAGAGCAAAAGTGCTCCTACCCAGGTTCCACCTCGAGACAGCGGCACTTCATCCCGAAAGCTATCTTTTGATGTTTTCTAGGTTAAAACACTCATATAGCATAAGATGGGCACCGGACACTGGCCAGGGGGCCACAAGCTCAGGGGCGTGCCCTGGGAGGATCCTTGGGAGGAACTTTTGGTAATGGCCTTGATCCTCTATGAGGTAGTGTGCCCCCTCCAAGCTTGTGGCCACCTGGTGGGTCCCCTCCTGGTATTTCTTCGCCCCATATTTTTTATATATTCCAAAATAATTCCCCGTAAAGTTTCAGGACATTTGGAGTTGTGCAGAATAGGGATCTCAGATTTTGCTCCTTTCAGGTACAGAATTCCAGCTGCGGGCATTCTCCCTCTTTATGTAAATCTTGCAAAATAAGAGAGAAAAGGCATAAGGATTGCATTATAAAGTTTAATAACAGTCCATAATGTGATAAATATCAAATATAAAAACATGATGCAAAATGGACGCATCACATGTTCATCCCGACATTTCGCTGAACACGTAGAAGGTAGGGAGCTCGCAGCAAGGCAAGGCGAGCACGGCGGGCATGGCGGCCTACAACATCATCGGTCGGGCGCGGGCGAGAGGCGAGGCTAGCGGTTGCAGCAGCGAAGCTAGCTAGCTAGCTCGCGTGGGGTGCCATGCACAGGCCGACACCCACCATCCAGCAGATCTAGCTAGCTCTTGTGGATGCCCATACTGCCCGCGGGCGTGCGCCAAGTAGGGAGGACGCGAGCAGGGAGTTCATCGCCGCGCCGTGTGCTCGCGTCGTCGCCGCCCCGGCTCCCGGCCACATCTGCATGCGTGCGACCTTGTCCAGTCTCCCAGCCGCCACCTTCCACGGGCACGGGAGTGCGAGCTGGGCGCCGCATGAGCTCGTCGCCTCGCCACCTCGGCTAGAAGGGGATGGTGGGCATCCTCGAGCAGGAGCGACATCGGGAGCTCCATGATGACCCAAAAGTATAGGGGATCTATCTTAGTCCTTTCGATAATTAAGAGTGTCGAACCCAACGAGGAGCAGAAGGAAATGATAAGCAGTTTTCAGCAAGGTATTCTCTGCAAGTACTGAAATAAGTAGTAACAGATAGTTTTGTGATAAGATAATTTGTAACGAGAAACAAGTAACAAAAGTAAATAAAGTGCAGCAAGGTGGCCCAATCCTTTTTGTAGCAAAGGACAAGCCTGGACAAACTCTTATGTAAGGAAAAGCGCTCCCGAGGACACATGGGAATATCGTCAAGCTAGTTTTCATCACGTTCATATGATTCACGTTCGGTACTTTGATAATTTGACATGTGGGTGGACCGGTGCTTGGGTGCTGTTCTTACCTGAACAAGCATCCCACTTATGATTAACCTCTATTGCAAGCATCCGCAACTACAACAAAAGTATTAAGGTAAACCTAACCATAGCATGAAACATATGGATCCAAATCAGCCCCTTACGAAGCAACGCATAAACTAGGGTTTAAGCTTCTGTCACTCTAGCAACCCATCATCTACTTATTACTTCCCAATGCCTTCATCTAGGCCCAAATAATGGTGAAGTGTTATGTAGTCGACGTTCACATAACACCACTAGAGGCTAGACAACATACATCTCATCAACATATCAAACGAATACCAAATTCACATGACTACTAATAGCAAGACTTCTCCCTTGTCCTCGGGAACAAACGTAACTACTCACAAAGCATATTCATGTTCATAATCAAAGGGTAATAATATGCATAAAGGAACTGAACATATGATCTTCCACCAATTAAACCAACTAGCATCAACTACAAGGAGTAATTAACACTATTAGCAACCCACAGGTACCAATCTGAGGTTTGGATACAAAGATTGGATACAAGAGATGAACTAGGGTTTGAGATGAGATGGTGCTGATGAAGATGTTGATGGAGATTGCCCTCTCCCGATGAGAGGAACGTTGGTGATGACGATGGCGATGATTTCCCCCTCCGGGAGGGAAGTTTCCCCGGCAGAACAGCTCTGCCGGAGCCCTAGATTGGTTCCGCCAAGGTTCCACCTTGTGGCGGCGGAGTTTCATCTCGAAATGTTGATTTTGTTTTTTTCTGGACGAAAGACTTCATATAGCAGAAGATGGTCATCGGAGAGCCACCAGGGGGCCCACGAGGTAGGGGGCGCGCCCTAGGGGGGCGCCCCCCACCCTCGTGGCGCCCCCCACCCTCGTGGAAAGGGTGTGGGCCCCCTGGTCTTCATCTTTGGCGAGGATTTTTCATTATTTATTATAAGGTATTCCGTGGAGTTTCGGGACTTTTGGAGTTGTGCAGAATAGGTCTCTAATATTCGCTCCTTTTCTAGCCCAGAATTCCAGCTGCTGGCATTCTCCCTCCTTATGTAAACCTTGTAAAATAAGAGAGAATAGCCATAAGTATTGTGACTTAATGTGAAATAACAACCCATAATGCAATAAATATTGATATAAAATCATGATGCAAAATGGACATATCACTCCACCTCCTCGGGCGCGTGTAGGAGCGGCCTCGAGCAGAACCCGCCGTGAGCAGGAGTGCTGCCTTTTGCCTTCTCTTGCCATCGAAGTGGTTGCGGAGTTGTGAGCCCGAGCTGCCCTAGTGGCCGTCAAGCTGCAGGGGATCCTGCGACGGAGCTGCTTGTCGAGCAGGAGTGCCGCGGAGCACAGGCGGCTGCCTCGTCTCATGTAGTGTGTGCCCAGCTACTGCTGCTCCTTCCCGGGTGGCGTGGTCGCGGCATTTGATCCCACCCGACGAGGATCTGCTGCACCGGTGGCGTCCCGGAGGAGCTGCGGCGGGGAGCCGCTGCATCGGCGGGCCGAGGCGATGCCGCGTCTGCTACGGGCGAGGTGTATACCATGGAGAGAGGGATTAAAAAATAAATAAAAAGGTGGGTGATACGTCTCCAGCGTATCTATAATTTTTTATTGTTCCATGCTATTATATTATCTGTTTTGGATGTTTTATATGCATTAATATGCTATTTATATTATTTTTGGGACTAACCTATTAACCTAGAGCCCAGTGCCAGTTCCTGTTTTTCCTTGTTTTTTGAGTTTCGCAGAAAAGGAATACCAAATGGAATGAAACCTTTGCGATGATTTTTCTTGGACCAGAAGACAACCAGGAGACTTGCAGATGAAGTCGGAGGATCCATGAGGCGGCCACAAGGACCGAGGGCGCGCCCAGGGGGGTAGGGCGCGCCCCCCACCCTTGTGGGCCCCCTGTGCACCTCCTGACCTAATTCTTTTGCCTATATATTCCCAAATATCCCCAAGCCACCAGAGGCATCCACCAAAACAATTTTCCACTGCCGCAACCTTCTGTAGCCGTGAGATCCCATCTAGGGGCCTTTTCCGGCACCCTGCCGGAGGGGGATTCGATCACGGAGGGCCTCTACATCAACTCTATTGCCCTTCCGATGAAGCGTGAGTAGATTACCACAGACCAAGGGTCCATAGCTAGTAGTTAGATGGCTTCTTCTCTCTCTTTGATTCTCAATATCATGTTCTCCTCGATGTTCTTGGAGGTCTATTCGATGTAATACTTTTTTGCGGTGTGTTTGCAAATATCCAATGAATTGTGGATTTATGATTAGCTTATCTATGAATATTATTTGAATCTTCTCTGAATTCTTTTATGCATGATTTGATATCTGTGTAATTCTCTTTGAACTATCGGTTTGGTTTGGCCAACTAGATTGGTTTTTCTTGCAATGGAAGGAGTGCTTAGCTTTGGGTTCAATCTTGCGGTGTCTGATACGTCCATGTTGCATCATGCTTTTATATCGATATTTATTGCATTATGGGCTGTTATTACACATTATGTCACAATACTTATGCCTATTCTCTCTTATTTTGCAAGGTTTACATAAAGAGGGAGAATGCTGGTAGCAGGAATTCTGGGCTGGAAAAGGAGCAAATATTAGAGACCTATTCTGCACAGCTCCAAAAGTCCTGAAACTTCAGGAAGACATTTTCAGAATATATAAAAAATACTAAGCGCAAGAAGTTCACCAAGGGGCCACACCCTGCCCATGAGGGTGGGGGCGTGCCCTACCCTCCTGGGCGCGCCCCCTACCTCATGGGCCCCCCTGGTGGCCCTCCGATGTCCATCTTCTGCTATATGGAGTCTTTTGATGAGGAAAAAATCATAAGCCAGCTTTTGGGACGAGACTCCGCCGCCACGAGGCGGAACCTTGGCGGAACCAATCTAGGGCTCCGGCGGAGCTGTTCTCCGGGGAAACTTCCCTCCGGGAGGGGGAAATCATCGCCATTGTCATCACCAATGATCCTCTCATCGGGAGGGGGTCAATCTCCATCAACATATTCACCAGCACCATCTCCTCTCAAATCCTGGTTCATCTCTTGTATCCAATTCTTGTCTCCAAGTCTGGGATTGGTACCCGTGGGTTGCTAGTAGTGTTAATTACTCCTTGTAGTTGATGCTAGTTGGTTTATTTGGTGGAATATCATATGTTCATATCCTATATGCATATTAATACCCCTCTGATTATGAACATGAATATGCTTTGAGAGTAGTTACGTTTGTTCCTGAGGACATGGGAGAAGTCTTGCTATCAATAGTCATGTGAATTTGGTATTGGTTCGATATTTTGATGAGATGTATGTTGTCTCTCCTCTAGTGGTGTTATGTGAATGTCGACATGACACTTCACCATTATTTGGGCCTAGAGGAAGGCATTGTGAAGTAATAAGTAGATGATGGGTTGCTAGAGTGACAGAAGCTTGAACCCTAGTTTATGCGTTGCTTCGTAAGGGGCTGATTTGGATCCATATGTTTCATGCTATGGTTAGGTTTACCTTAATACTTTTGTTGTATTTGCGGATGCTTGCAATAGAGGTTAATCATAAGTGGGATGCTTGTCCAAGTAAGGACAGCACCCAAGCACTGGTCCACCCACATACCAAATTATCAAAGTACCGAACGTGAATCATATGAACATGATGAAACCTAGCTTGACAATATTCCCATGTGTCCTCGGGAGCGCTTTACATCATATAAGAGTTTTTCCAGGCTTGTCCTTTGCTACAAAAAGGATTGGGCCACCTTTTTGCACTTTATTTACTTTTGTTACTTGTTACTCGTTACAAATTATCCTATCACAAAACTATCCGTTACCTATTATTTTAGTGCTTCCAGAGAATACCTTGCTGAAAACCGCTTATCATTTCCTTCTGCTCCTTGTTGGGTTCGACACTCTTACTTATCGAAAGGACTACGATAGATCCCCTATAATTGTGGGTCATCAAGACTCTTTTCTGGCGTCATTGCCGGGGAGTGAAGCGCCTTTGGTAGGTGGAATTTGATAAGGAAAAATTTATATAGTGTGCTGAAATTTACTGGCACTTGTTACTATGGAAAGTAATCCTCTAAGGGGCTTGTTCGGGGTATCTTCACCCTGACCAGTAGACCAAAGAGTTGCTCCTCAACCTACTGAACCTACTGAAAATTAAAATGTCTACTGTGAGATTCCTTCGGGTATGATAGAAAAACTGCTAGCTAATCCTTTTGCAGGAGACGGAACAATGCATCCTGATGAGCACCTAATATATGTGGATGAAGTTTGTGGATTATTTAAGCTTGCAGATGTGCCCGAGGATGTTATTAATAAGAAGGTCTTCCCTTTATCTTTGAAGGGAGATGCATTGACATGGTATAGGCTATGTGATGATATGGGATCATGGAACTACAAACTATTGAAATTGGAATTTCATCAGAAGTTTTATCCTATGCATCTTATTTATCGTGATCGCAATTATATATATAATTTTTGGCCTCACGAAGGAGAAAGCATCGCTCAAGCTTGGGGGAGGCTTAAATCAATGTTATATTCATGCCCCAATCATGAGCTTCCAAATACATGTGTCAGCTGATGATCTATCTAAGACCACTTTTACTTGCCCGTTCGGTACTTTTGCTTATAGACGTATGCCTTTTGGTTTAAGTAATGCACCTGCTACCTTCCAAAGATGCATGATGGCTATATTCTCTGACTTTTGTGAAAAGATTTGTGAGGTTTTCATGGACGATTTCTCCGTGTATGGATCCTCTTTTGATGATTGCTTAAGCAACCTTGATCGAGTTTTGCAGAGATGTGAAGAAACTAACCTTGTCTTGAATTGGGAGAAGTGCCTCTTTATGGTTAATGAAGGTATTGTCTTGGGGAATAAAGTTTATGAAAGAGGTATCGAAGTTGATAAAGCTAAGATTGATGTTATTGAAAAGATGCCATGTCCCAAGGACATCAAAGGTATAAGAAGTTTCCTTGGTCATGCTGGGTTTTATAGGAGGTTCATTAAGGACTTCTCCAAAAAAATCGACCTCTGACTAATTTATTACAAAAAGATATACCATTTGTTTTTTATGATGATTGTGTAGAAGCATTTGAAATACTTAAGAAAGCATTAATCTCTGCACCTATTGTTCAGCCACCTGATTGGAATTTACCTTTTGAAATTATGTGTGATGCTAGTGATTATGTCGTAGGTGCTGTTCTAGGACAAAGAGTTGATAAGAAATTAAATGTTATTCAATATGCTAGTAAAATTCTAGACAATGCCCAGAGAAATTATGCTACTACTGAAAAAGAATTCTTAGCAGTTGTATTTGCTTGTGATAAGTTCAGACCTTATATTATTGATTCTAAAGTAACTATTCACACGGATCATGCTGCTATTAAATATCTTATGGAAAAGAAAGATGCTAAACCTATACTTATTAGATGGGTTCTCTTGCTACAAGAATTTGATTTGCATATTATTGATAGAAAGGGAGCTAAGAACCCCGTTGCAGACAACTTGTCTAGGTTAGAAAATGTTCTTGATGACCCGCTACCTATTGATGATAGCTTTCCTGATGAACAATTAAATGTCATAAATGCTTCTCATACTGCTCCATGGTATGCTGATTATGCTAATTACATTGTTTCTAAATTTATACCACCTAGTTTGACATACCAGCAAAAGAAAAAGTTCTTCTATGATTTGAGACATTACTTTTGGGATGACCCACATGTTTATAAAGAAAGAGTAGATGGTGTTATTAGACGATGTGTGCCTGAGCATGAACAGGAACAGATCCTACGCAAGTGTCACTCCGAAGCTAATAGAGGACACCACGCTGGAGATAGAATTGCACATAAGGTATTGCAATCCTGTTTTTATTGGCCTACTCTTTTCAAGGATGCCCGTAAGTTTGTTGTATCTTGTGATGAATGTCAAAGAATTGGTAATATTATTAGACGTTAAGAAATGCCTATGAATTATTCACTTGTTATTGAACCATTTGAGGTTTGGGGCTTTGATTATATGGGACCTTTTCCTGCCTCCAATGGATACACACATATTTTAGTTGCTGTTGATTACATTACTAAGTGGGTAGAAGCTATTCCAACTAATAGTGCTGATCATAACACCTCTATTAAGATGCTTAAAGAAGTTATTTTTCCAAGATTTGGAGTCCCTAGATATTTAATGACGGATGGTGGTTCACATTTTATTCATGGTGCTTTCCGTAAAATGCTTGCTAAATATGATGTTAATCATAGAATTGCATCTCCTTATCACCCACAGTCTAGTGGTCAAGTAGAATTGAGTAATAGAGAGCTAAAATTAATTTTGCAAAAGACTGTTAATAGATCTAGAAAGAATTGGTCCAAGAAACTTGATGATGCATTATGGGCCTATAGAACTGCATATAAAAATCCTATGCGTATGTCTCCGTATAAAATGGTTTATGGAAAAGCATGTCACTTACCTCTCGAACTAGAACATAAGGCTTATTGGGATATTAAAGAACTCAATTATGATTTCAAACTTGCCAGTGGGAAGAGGTTATTTGACATTAGCCCACTCGATGAATGGAGAACCCAAGCCTACGAGAATGCCAAATTATTTAAAGAAAAAGTTGATGGCATGACAAAAGAATACAAAAGCGTGAGTTTAATGTAGGTGATTATGTATTGCTATACAACTCTCGTTTAAGATTTTTTGCAGGAAAACTTCTCTCTAAATGGGAAGGTCCTTACGTTATCGAGGAGTTCTATCGTTCCGGTGCCATAAAAATCAACAACTTCGAAGGCACAAATCCGAAGGTGGTGAACGGTCAAAGAATTAAACATTATATCTCATGTAATCCTATAAATGTTGAAACCAATGTTATTGAAACCGTAACCCCAGAGGAATACATAAGGGACACTTTCCGGAACGTTTCAGACTCCGAAAAGGAATAGGTATGTGGTACGGTAAGTAAACCGGCTCCAAAACAGTTCTAATGGCAATTTTCTTCTGTTTTGGAATATTTAGAAAAATAGAAAAATAAGAAGCAGTCTGGGAAGGACACGAGGGCTCCACGAGGGTGGAGGGCGCGCCCTACCCCCCTGGGTACACCCCCTACCTCGTGGGCACCCCATGTGCTCTTCGGACTCTGTTTTCTTACACGTTACGTATTTTGGTCGGTAAAAATTCATTATATAATCTCCCGGAGGTTTTGACTCATGTATCACGCAAATATCTCTTGTCTTTGTTTTGAGTTGTCCTGCTGCAGATTAGAGCAACATGTCATCCCAGGATTCGGAAGGAGAAAGCTATGTGGCTGACTACCTTGCAGATCCTAAGGTCTATGGGGATGTGGAGCATTATGGTTGGATTACGGAAGAAGAAGAGGACTAGGAACCCAAGGGAAGGGAGGAGACGAGCTCAGAAGAAGATGAAGTCCCATTACCTCAACCTGGGGACATGCATGTGGAGTTCAAAAAGTCAAGCCTCCCGGATAGAGTAAACAAACCTAAGATCGAGTTTATCCCTTTTCACCTCTTGCAGGAAAACAAGCAGGAACTATGCAAAAAGATACTGAGCCTGGAGCAGGAGATCGAGGACCTAAGGGACCAAAATTCTGTCCTCAAGCGCAAATTAAGAAAGAAGCCTACGCCATCAACAAAACTATCACCTTCTTCACCAACAAAGAAGAACTGACTATCGGGTATGGGCACTCCCCTTGGCAACTGCCAAGCTTGGGGGAGTGCCCCGGTATCGTATCACCATCATTTCTATCTTTACCGTTTTCCTAGTTTGATCCTTTTGGTAATATCTTGATCTAGTAGAATAAAGTTTTAGTATGATCTAGTTGTGAGTTTTGCTTTATGATCCTTCTATGTAATCGAGTCAGTGAGCTATATATAATAAAGATTGGTGTTGAGTCAAGAGCTTGATTATTTTGCCATGATCTTGAGTGAATATAAGAAAAGAGAAAGAATAAAAAGAAACAAAGAGATCATATGGATCTTATGGAGAGTAATGAGCTCACATATAAAAAGTATGATGAATAAAAGTTGTTGAGAGTTGACAAACATAGTTTTGGTCATCGTTGCAATTAATAAGAAGTAATAAATAAAGAGAGGTCTTCACATCTAAATACACTATCTTGGACATCTTTTATGATTGTGAGCACTCATTAAAGTATGACATGCTAAAGAGTTGACGTTGGACAAGGAAGACAACGTAATGGTTTATGTTTTCTTACATCTGAGATAAATTATATTGTCATGGATCATCCAACATGATTGAGCTTGCCTTTCCCCCTCATGCTAGCCAAATTATTTGCACCAAGTAGAGATACTACTTGTGCTTCCAAATATCCCTAAACTAGTTTTGCCATGAGAGTCCACCTTACCTGCCTATGGATTGAGTAAGATCCTCCAAGTAAGTTGTCATCAGTGCAAGCAATAAAAATTGCTCTCTAAATATGTATGACTTATTAGTGTGGGAGAAAATAAGCTTTATACGATCGTGTGATATGGAAGAAATAAAAGCGACAGACCGCATAATAAAGGTCCATATCACAAGTGGCAATATAAAGTGACGTTCTTTCGCATTAAGATTTTGTGCATCCAACCATAAAAGCGCATGACAACCTCTGCTTCCCTCTGCGAAGGGCCTATCTTTTACTTTTATCTCCTACCTTACATAAGAGTCATGGTGATCTTCACCCTTCCTTTTTACATTTTGTCTTTTGGCAAGCACAATATGTTGGTAAGATCCTGGTTTATATGGCTAATTGGATGTGAGTTTTCATCAACCATTATTGTTGACATTACCCTTGAGGTAAAACGTTGGGAGGCAAAACTATAAGCCCCTATCTTTCTCTGTGTCCGATTAAAACTCCATACCCATAAGTATTGTGCGAGTGTCAGCAATTGTGAAAGACTATATGATAGTTGAGTATGTGGACTTGCTGAAAAGCTCTTATATTGACTTTTCCTATGTTATGATAAATTGCAATTGCTCCAATGACTGAGATTATAGTTTGTTAGTTTTCAATGAAGTTTATGATTCATACTTGAAATTGTGATTTAATTGTTACTCTAGCATGAGAGATCATATGACAAGAATTATATAAGTTGTTGTTCTAAGAATGACCATGATGCCTTCATGTCCGTATTTTACTTTTATCGACACCTCTATCTCTAAACATGTGGACATATTTTTTGATTTCGGCTTTCGCTTGAGGACAAGCGAGGTCTAAGCTTGGGGGAGTTGATACGTCCATTTTGCATCATGCTTTTATATCGGTATTTATTGCATTATGGGCTGTTATTACACATTATGTCACAATACTTATGCCTATTCTCTCTTATTTTGCAAGGTTTACATAAAGAGGGAGAATGCCGGCAGCTGGGATTCTGGGCTGGAAAAGGAGCAAATATTAGAGACCTATTCTACACAGCTCCAAAAGTCCTGAAACTTCACGGAAGTCATTTTCAGAATATATAAAAAATACTGAGCGCAAGAAGTTCACCAGGGGGCCACACCCTGCCCACGAGGGTGGGGGCGCACCCTACTCCCTGGGCGTGCCCCCTACCTCGTGGGCCCCCTGGTGGCCCTCCGATGTCCATCTTCTGCTATATGGAGTCTTTCGATGAGGAAAAAATCATAAGCCAGCTTTTGGGACGAGACTCCGCCGCCACGAGGCGGAACCTTGGTGGAACCAATCTAGGGCTCTGGCGGAGCTGTTCTGCCGGGGAAACTTCCCACCGGGAGGGGGAAATCATCGCCATTGTCATCACCAACGATCCTCTCATCGGGAGGGGGTCAATCTCCATCAACATCTTCACCAGCACCATCTCCTCTCAAATCCTGGTTCATCTCTTGTATCCAATTCTTGTCTCCAAGTCTGGGATTGGTACCCGTGGGTTGCTAGTAGTGTTAATTACTCCTTGTAGTTGATGCTAGTTGGTTTATTTGGTGGAATATCATATGTTCATATCCTATATGCATATTAATACCCCTCTGATTATGAACATGAATATGCTTTGTGAGTAGTTATGTTTGTTCCTGAGGACACGGGAGAAGTCTTGCTATTAGTAGTCATGTGAATTTGGTATTCGTTCGATATTTTGATGAGATGTATGTTGTCTCTCCTCTAGTGGTGTTATGTGAACGTCGACTACATGACACTTCACCATTATTTGGGCCTAGAGGAAGGCATTGGGAAGTAATAAGTAGATGATGGGTTGCTAGAGTGACAGAAGCTTAAACCCTAGTTTATGCGTTGCTTCGTAAGGGGCTGATTTGGATCCATATGTTTCATGCTATGGTTAGGTTTACCTTAATACTTTTGTTGTAGTTGTGGATGCTTGCAATCAAGGTTAATCATAAGTGGGGTGCTTGTCCAAGTAAGGACAACACCCAAGCACCGGTCCACCCACATATCAAATTATCAAAGTACCGAACGCGAATCATATGAACGTGATGAAAACTAGCTTGACGATAATTCCCATGTGTCCTCGGGAGCGCTTTTCTCTATATAAGAATTTGTCCAGGCTTGTCCTTTTCTACAAAAGGGATTGGGCCACCTTGCTACATTTTATTTACTTTTGTTACTTGTTGCTCGTTACCAATTATCTTATCGCAAAACTATCTGTTACCTATAATTTCAGTGCTTGCAGAGAATACCTTGCTGAAAATCGCTTATCATTTCCTTCCGCTCCTCGTTGGGTTCGACACTCTTACTTACCAAAAGGACTATGATAGATCCCCTATACTTGTGGGTCATCAGTGTCCTTTCCGAGTGACAGTAGGGGCAGCAAGGCACGTATTGTATTGTTGCCATCGAGGATAAAAAGATGCGGTTTTCATCATATTGCTTGAGTAAATTCCTCTACATCATGTCATCTTACTTAATGTGTTACTACATTCTTTATGAACTTAATACTCTAGATGCATGCTGGATAGCGGTCGATGTGTGGAGTAATAGTAGTAGATGCAGAATCATTTCGGTCTACTTGACACGGACATGATGCCTATATTGATGATCATTGCCTTAGACATCGTCATAACTTTGCGCTTTTCTATCAATTGCTCGGCAGTAATTTGTTCACCCATCGTATTATTTGCTATGGCCCCCGGGTCTATTTTCCATGAATAAGTTTCTGATCTACTATTTTTCAATCTTTTACTTTCCGATCTATTAACCAAAAATACTAAAAATATTTACTTTATCGTTTATCTATCTCTATCATATCTCACTTTTGCAAGTAACCTGAAGGGATTGACAACCCCTTTATCGTGTTGGGTGCAAGTTGTTTGATTGTTTGTGCAGGTATTCCGTGATTTGTGCATTGTCTCCTACTGGATTGATACCTTGGTTCTCAAACTAGGGGAAATACTTATCTCTACTTTGCTACATCACCCTTTCCTCTTCAAGAGAAAAACCAACGCAAGCTCAAGAAGTAGCAGGAAGAATTTCTGGCGCCGTTGCCGGGGAGATCTACGCCAAGTGAAGACATACCAAGTACCCATCATAAACTCTCATCTCTTGCATTACATTATTCGCCATTCACCTCTTGTTTTCCTCTCCCCCACTTCTAAAATGATTTTCAAAAAGATTTGCCTTTTCTTTGCCCCTCTTCCGTTCGTCTTCTTCGTTTGCTTTTTGTGTGCTCGTGTGTCGGATAGCTTGCTTTGTCATGATGGCTCAAGATAATACCAAATTGTGTGACTTTTCCAACACCAATAATAATGATTTTATTAGTACTCCGATTGCTCCCGCCACTAGTGCGGAATCTTATGAAATTAATGCCGCTTTGCGAAATCTTGCTATGAATGATCAATTTTTTGGACTTCCTAGTGAAGATGCCACTTCCCATCTAAACAATTTCGTTGATTTGTGTGATATGCAAAAGAAAAAAATATGTGGATAATGATATTGTTAAATTGAAGCTATTTCCATTCTCACTTCGAGATTGTGCTAAAGCTTGGTTTTCATCTTTGCCTAAAAATAGTATTGATTCATGGAATAAGTGTAAAGATGCTTTTATTTCTAAGTATTTTCCTACCACTAAGATCATCTCCCTTAGGAATGATATTATGAATTTTAAGCAACTTGATCATGAACATGTTGCACAATCTTGGGAGAGGATGAAATTGATGATACAAAATTGCCCTACTCATGGTTTGAATTTGTGGATGATTATACAAAAAAATTATACTGAATTGAATTTTGCTTCTAGAAATCTTTTAGATTTGGCCGCAGGAGGTACTTTTATGGAAATTACTTTAGGAGAAGCTACTGAAATCCTAGATAATATTATGGTTAATTATTCTCAGTGGCACACCGAAAGATCTTCCACTAGTAAAAAAGTGCATGCGATTGAAGAAATTAATGTTTTGAGTGGAAAGATGGATGAGCTTATGAAATTATTTTCTAGCAAGAGTGCTTCTATTTATCCTAATGATATGACCTTGTCTACTTTGATTGAAAATAATAATGAATCTATGGATGTGAATTTTGTTGGTAGGAACAATTTTGGTAATAACGCATATAGAGGTAATTTTAATCCTACGATGTTTCCTAGTAATTCCTCTAATAATTATGGTAATTCCTACAACAATTCTTATGGAAATTATAATAATATGCCCTCTAATTTTGAGAATAGTGTTCAATAATTTATGAGTTCACAAAAGAATTTCAATGCTTTGATTGAAGAAAAATTACTCAAGATTGATAATTTGGCTAGGAACGTGGATACAATTTCTCTTGATGTTGATTCTTTGAAACCTAGATCTATTCCACCCAAGCATGATATTAATGAGTCTCTCAAAGCTATGAGAATTTTCATTGATGAGTGTAAATAAAGAACAACTAAGATGCATGCTAAAAGAGATTGGTTTGTAAAAATGTGTTCTTCTAGTTTCCGTGAAAATAATGATGAAGATCTTAAAGTGATTGATGTTACTCCTATTGAATCTTTGTTTTCCAATATAAATCTTGATAAAGATGGTACTGGAGATGAGTCAACTTTAGTTAAAAGGAGTCCCAATGATTCAGAGTTTTTAGATCTTGATGCAAAAATTGATAAAAGGGGGATTGGAGAGGTCAAAACTTTAAGTAGCAATGAACCCACTCTTTTGGATTTCAAGGAATTAAATTATGATAATTATTCTTTAATAGATTGTATTTTCTTGTTGCAATCCATGTTGAATTCTCCTCATGCTTATAATCAAAATAAAGCTTGTACTAAACATATTGTTGATGCTATGATGAAATCTTTTGAAGAAAAACTGGAGTTGGAAGTTTCTATCCCTAGAAAGCTTTATGATGAGTGGGAACCTACCATTAAGATTAAAATTAAAGATTATGAGTGCCATGCTTTGTGTGATTTGGGTGCTAGTGTTTCCACGATTCCAAAAACTTTATGTGATGTGCTAGGTTTCCGTGAATTTGATGATTGTTATATAAATTTGCATCTTGCGGATTCCACTATTAAGAAACCTATGGGGAGGATTAATGATGTTCTTATTGTTGCAAATAGGAATTATGTGCCAGTAGATTTCATTACTCTTGATATAGATTGAATCCTACATGTCCTATTATTCTTGGTAGACCTTTCCTTAGAACGATTGGTGCAATTATTGATATGAAAGAAGGAAACATTAGATTTCAATTTCCGTTAAGGAAGGGCATGGAACACTTTCTAAGAAAGAAAATTAAATTGCCATGTGAGTCGATTATGAGAGCCACTTATGGATTGCATACCAAAGATGACAATACCTAGGTCTATTTGTGTTTTATGCCTAGCTAAGGGCGTTAAACAATAACGCTTGTTGGGAGACAACCCAAATTTATTTATTTTTTTGCTTTTTAGGTTCTGTTTTGCAATAAATAATTCATCTAGCCTCTGGTTAGATGTGGTTTTTTGTTTAATTTAGTGTTTGTGCCAAGTAAGACCTTTGGGATAGCTTACGGTGATAGTTGATTTGATCTTGCTGAAAAACAGAAACTTTTGCGCTTAGGAAAACAATTCTCATTTTTAATAGAAGCATGATAAAATACTAATTCTTTTTGCAGAAGATTAATAAACAATTTTTTAGGTCATCCTTTTTTTAGAATTTTTGGAGTTACAGAAGTATTCGAGAGTTACAGATTACTACAGACTGTTCTGTTTTTGATAGATTATGTTTTCTATGTGTTGTTTGCTTATTTTGATGATTCTATGGCTAGTATCAGGGGGTAATATGAACCATGAATAAGTTGGAATACAATAGATATTACACCAATATAAACAAAGAATGAGTTCACAACAGTACCAAAAGTGGTGATTTATTTTCTTATACTAACAGAGCTTATGAGATTTTCTGTTGAGTTTTGTGTTGTGAAGTTTTCAGGTTTTGGGTAAGGATTTGATGGACTATGGAATAAGGAGTGGCAAGAGCCTAAGCTTGGGGATGCCCAAGGCATCCCAAGGTAATATTCAAGGACAACCAAGAGCCTAAGCTTGGGGATGCCCAAGGCATCCCAAGGTAATATTCAAGGACAACCAAGAGCCTAAGCTTGGGGATGCCCCAGAAGGCATCCCCTCTTTCGTCTTCGTCTATCGGTAACTTTACTTGAGGCTATATTTTTATTCACCACATGATATATGTTTTGCTTGGATCATCTTGTATGATTTGAGTCTTTGCTCTTTAGTTTGCCATAATCATCCTTGTTGTACACACCTTTTGAGAGGGACACGCATGAATCGTGATTTATTAGAATACTCTATGTGCTTCACTTATATCTTTTGAGCTAGACAATTTTGCCCTGGTGCTTCACTTATATCTTTTTAGAGCATGGCGGTGGTTTTATTTTATAGAAATTATTGAACTCTCATGCTCCACTTATATTATTTTGAGAGTCTTTAAACAGCATGGTAATTTGCTTTGGTTATAAATTTAGTCCTAATATGATAGGAATCCAAGAGGGATACAATAAAATCTTTCATATAAAGTGCGTTGAATACTATGAGAAGTTTGATTCCTTATGATTGTTTTGAGATATAAAGATGGTGATATTAGAGTCATGCTAGTGAGTAATTGTGAATTTGAGAAATACTTGTGTTAAAGATTGTGATTCCTGTAGAATGCACGTATGGTGAACCATTATGTGATGAATTTGGAGCATGATTTATTTATTAATTGTCTTCCTTATGAGTGGCGGTCGGGGACGAGCAGTGGTATTTTCCTACCAATCTATCCCCCTAGGAGCATGCGCGTAGTACTTCGTTTCGATAACTAATAGATTTTCGCAATAAGTATGTGAGTTCTTTATGACTAATGTTGAGTCCATGGATTATATGCACTCTCACCCTTCCACCATTGCAAGCCTCTATAGTGCCATGCAACTTTCGCTGGTACCATAAACCCACCATATACCTCCCTCAAAACAGCCACCATACCTACCTATTATGGCATTTCCATAGCCATTCCGAGATATATTGCCATGCAACTTTCCACCGTTCCGTTTATTATGACACGCTTCATCATTGTCATATTGGTTTGCATGATCATATAGCTGACATCGTATTTCTGGCAAAGCCACCGTTCATAATTCTTTCATACATGTCACTCTTGATTCATTGCACATCCCGGTACACCGCCAGAGGCATTCATATAGAGTCATATTTTGTTCTAAGTATCGAGTTGTAATTCTTGAGTTGTAAGTAAATAAAAGTGTGATGATCTTCATTATTAGAGCATTGTCCCATGTGAGGAAAGGATGATGGAGACTATGATTCCCCCACAAGTCGGGATGAGACTCTAGACAAAAAAAAGCGGACAAAAAAACGAGAGAAGGCCCAAATAAAAAAGATGAGAGAAAAGATAGAAGGGACAATGTTACTATCCTTTTACCACACTTGTGCTTCAAAGTAGATGAATGAAATATGCCCTAGAGGCAATAATAAATTTGTTATTTTATATTTCCTTATATCGTGGTAAATGTTTATTATTCATGCTAGAATTGTATTAACCGGAAACTTGATACATGTGTGGATACATAGACAAAACACCGTGTCCCTAGTGAGCCTCTACTAGAGTAGCTCGTTAATCAAAGATGGTTAAGTTTCCTAACCATAGACATGTGTTGTCATTTGATGAACGAGATCACATCATTAGGAGAATGATGTGATGGACAAGACCCATCTGTTAGCTTAGCATATTGATCATTCAGTTTTATTGCTATTGCTTTCTTCATGTCATATACATATTCCTTTGACTATGAGATTATGCAACTCCCGGATACCGGAGGAATACCATGTGTGCTATAAAACTTCACAACGTAACTGGGTGATTATAAAGATGCTCTACAGGTATCTCCGATGGTGTTTGTTGGGTTGGCATAGATTGAGATTAGGATTTGTCACTCCGAGTATCGGAGAGGTATCTCCGGGCCCTCTCGGTAATACACATCACGATAAGCCTTGCAAGCAATGTGACTAATGAGTTAGTTACAGGATAATGTATTACGAAACAAGTAAAGAGACTTACTGGTAACAAGATTGAACTAGGTATGAAGATACCGGCGATCGAATCTCGGGCAAGTAACATACCGATGACAAAGAGAATAACGTATGTTGTCATTACGGTACGACCGATAAAGATCTTCGTCGAATATGTAGCAACCAATATGAGCATCCAGGTTCCGTTTGTTGGTTATTCACCGGAGAGGTGTCCCGGTCATGTCTACATAGTTCTTGAACCCGTAGGGTCTGCACGCTTAACGTTCCATGATAATTTTGTATTATATGAGTTATGTGATTTGGTGATCTAATCTTGTTCGAAGTGCAGGATGAGATCACGGACATGATGAGGAGTCTCGAAATGGTTGAGAGGTAAAGATTGATATATAGGACGATGATATTCTGATACCGGAAGTGTTCTGGGGGTACCGGGTGCATATCAGGTCACCGAAAGGGGTTCCGTGCATCCCCCCGGCAACTACATGGGCCTTAATGGGCCAAGATTGTAGCGACCCGACCTCAAACGATCAAGTCTCTGTGCTTCAGTGTCATCCCTGGATCGGTAATGCTGACACACACAGTACTCGAGGATTTATAACAGAGTAGCAATCACACACTTATTACATCGAATGCCTCAAAAGAGAACTTATTACAATAAATATGGCTTAAGGCCATCTAATACGATAACAGCGGAAGGCTTGGAAGATAAAGTGAGTCCATCAACTCCAACGGCATAGCTGAGCTGCACGGCAACGACCTAACAAACCTTACTCCTCGTCTGAAAAGTCTGCAACATAATACGTTGCAGCCCGAAAACGGGTCAGCACATGGAATATGCTGGCAAAGTGACACAGTAGAGCAAGAACAGAATAATGCTATCACTACATGCATATTTGGCTGGTGGAAAGCCCTATGGTTACAGTTTTTGTGAAAAGCCAATTTTCCCTACAACAAAGGAATAGATTTTATTTAACTATCATGGTAGTTGAAACATCATTGAGAAGGTTCCTCCAACTCAATCCCAATTAAAGTAATTAGCAACCCAACAATATTATTTTATAGTGATGAGATACTTATGATACTCCAGGTACTAGATACTCAAGATGTCCATAACCGGGGACACGGCTAACCATGATTAGTTTATACACTCTACAGAGGTTTGCGCACTTTTCCCCACAAGACCCGATCTCCTCCGTTGAATTTCTCGCACTACATCGTGTTTGAGAAACGGATGACTGAGACACAGTCTTTCAGAAGCATTAACCCCTTACTCCGGGAAGACCATACCAACCTACATCCATCTACCTGCTGATCCACCTCTTCGGGAGCTTCACGCAACTTACTCAACTATGCTAGAGCCCATAATAGCTTGTGGCTGCACACGGAAGTTTCTAGCATGAAAATATCTCAGTTCCCTTTGAGCCTGGGTGGCGGACCATAGGATTATCTCACGGGTACTCCGGGATATCCTAGGACAACACTGGATTCCCCAGGTGCCCAACAAACAATCCACCTAGATGTGTATTCAAGTCGCCACCTTAAGTTGAACCATTAATTAACAATCTCACATCTGTCATGGATTTCGCTCACCCAAACCACGTCTACGAGCATAGCATAGCAATATAAGCAATTCGTAGAAGTAACTCCCAAGGGTTTGAATATAATAGGGCAATAGGTTCTACCTCATCAACTACTTCCCAACCCACATGTTAATCACATCCTAACCATGCAATGTTTGAGGATTGGAACTAATGCATAAAAACTGGGTGATAAAGGGGTATGATCAAAGTGTTACTTGCCATGCTGATGATCCGTAAAACCTAGGGACTCGTAGTAGCACGCTTCGCACTCCGGGTGTTCTATCACAAAAAAACAATAGCATACATAAGCAATCAAGCAAAGAAACACGAGTAAATCTCAAATAAGAAGATCTAACCAGAAAGTTCAACTTAAGAACTCCGGTTTGCGAAAAGAATCAAATCAAACGGAGCAACGAAACTCAAACTGTGAAAGAAACAAGATCCATTTACTAATCTGGACTAAGGTCAAATTTTACAGTAGAAAAATCTTGTTCAAGTTGGTTAAATGGAAAGAGGGTTTCGAGACGAAGATCTAGGCGCTTGAATCGCCTGATTCCGACAAACGAGCGAAAAGATAAACTAAAACAAAAATTGGATAAACAATCGCGATTGAAAATAATCGCGGAAAATCCGAGAAAAATAAAACTAACGAACAGGCTAACGAACGAGCGTCCGTTGTCTGTGGCTAACGAGTGAACTCCTTTCGTTAAAACGAATGTACGGAGGAACGTCTGCAAAGTAACTAAACCGCGAAAAATCGGTGAACCGATCTATCAAAAAAAACTAGGGTTTCTAACAAAAAACTGAACCGGGTTTTTTTATATAAAAAACGAACGACGCTATACCTCCGGTGAGGTTTTGGTGCGGCGGGGCGGCTCCGGCGAGTGGGGCGGGGCAGCGCGGGGCGGTGGCGGCGCGGGCAAGCGTCAGCGGCGGCGGCGCGGCGCGGCAGCGAGGCGGCGGCGGGGTTGGCGGCTTGCGGCGGCGGGGTGGCTTGAGGCTCTAGGGGGGTGCGACGGCTTATAATGGAGGGGGGTGCGGCGGCTTGGGGAAGGGGGCGGGCGGCGCGTGTCCGGGTCGGACACGGCGGCGGCGGTGAAGCCGCTCGGGACTCCTCTCCCAAGCCGGTGCGGGGAGGCGGCGCGGCTGGGCCTCGGCCCAGTGCGGGGAGGCGGGAGGTCTCTTTTTTTAAAATAATTTCGCTGGACTAAAATAAATCCTAGAAAATAAAATAAAAATCTAAAAATGCCAAAACAAATTTTTGCCGTCTAAATAAAATATTTAGAACAAGATGAACATTTTCTTGGCCCTAAAATGCAACTTTGGAAAATGTGCAATTTTTCTAATTCAAATAAAATAGCAATAAACTCCGCATAAAATCAAATATTTGATTTTAATCTTTTTCCTCCAATATTTCATTTATTTTGGAGAAGTCATATTATCTCCTGTCATATATTTTAATATGAAAAAATTTCGGAGAGAAAAATAATTAAAACCAAAAATCCTCGTTTTGATATTTGGTAAAACCCAAATATGAAAATAGGGTAATCCCCAACTCTCTCCGAGGGTCCTTGAGTTGCTTAGGATTTTTGAGGATCGCAAAATGAAATGCAACAAAATATGATATGCATGAATGATCTATGTATAACATTCCAAATTGAAAATTTGGGATGTTACAAACCTACCCCCCTTAAGATGAATCTCGCCCTCGAGATTCGGGTTGGCTAGAGAATAGGTGTGGGTGGTCTATGCGAAGATCATCCTCTAGTTACCTTGTGGCTTAATCCTCGGTATGGTGGCTCCACTGAACTTTGCAAAACTTAATAACCTTGTTGCGGGTGACTCGGCTGGAAAATTCGAGAATCCTGACTGGCTTCTCCTCATAGGTCAAATCACTGTCCAACTGAATCACCTCCAAGGGTACTATATCTCTTAACGGTATATCGGCCATCTCAGCATGACACTTCTTCAGCTGTGAAACATGAAATACATCATGAAATCCTAACAGTCCTTCTGGTAACTCCAACTTGTAGGCAACTTCTCCCGTACGTTCCAAAATTCGGTACGGTCCTACAAATCTCGGGGCTAACTTTCCCTTAACTCCAAAATGTTTCACTCCTCGCAGGGTTGACACTCGCAGATATGCTATGTCTCCAATTTCATACGTTATTTCCTTGCGTTTCGAATCTGCATAACTCTTCTGCCTGGACTGAGCTATCTTCAGTCTATCTCTGATCAACTTAACTTTCTCTTCAGACTCTTTGATCAAATCTGGTCCAAACAACTGTCGGTCTCCGACTTCATCCCACATCAACGGTGTTCCGCACCTTCTTCCATACAGGGCTTCGAATGGTGCCATTTTCAAACTGGCTTGGTAGCTATTGTTGTATGAGAACTCCACGTAGGGAAAATTTTCAGCCCAACTAGATCCATAATCTAGCGCACAGGCCCTCAACATATCCTCCATAATTTGGTTGACTCTCTCGGTCTGTCCATCTGTCTGCGGGTGGAATGTTGTACTGAACTCCAACCTTGTCCCCAAAGTTTGGTGCAGCTGATGCCAAAACTATGAAGTAAACTGTGTCCCTCTATCTGATACGATGGTCCTCGGAACTCCATGCATACATACGATCCTGGTCATATATATCTTGGCCAACTTTGCACTTGTATAGGTGGTTTTCACTAGGATAAAGTGAGCCACTTTGGTCAAGCGATCAACTACTACCCATATAGAATCTCCATCAACATCTTCATCAACATCTTCACCAGCACCATCTCCTCTCAAAACCCTAGTTCATCTCTTGTATCCAATTCTTGTCTCCAAGTTTGGGATTGGTACTTGTGGGTTGCTAGTAGTGTTAATTACTCCTTGTAGTTGATGCTAGTTGCTTTATTTGGTGGAAGATCATATGTTCAGATCCTATATGCATACTAATACCCCTCTGATTATGAACATGAATATGCTTTGTGAGTAGTTACGTTTGTTCCTGAGGACATGGGATAAGTCTTGCTATCAGTAGTCATGTGAATTTGGTATTCGTTCGATATTTTGATGAGATGTATGTTGTCTCTCCTTTAGTGGTGTTATGTGAACGTCGACTACATGACACTTCACCATTATTTGGGCCTAGAGGAAGGCATTGGGAAGTAATAAGTAGATGATGGGTTGCTAGAGTGATAGAAGCTTAAACCCTAGTTTATGCGTTGCTTCGTAAGGGGCTGATTTGGATCCATATGTTTCATGCTATGGTTAGGTTTACCTTAATACTTTTGTTGTAGTTGCGGATGCTTGCAATAGAGGTTAATCATAAGTGGGATGCTTGTCCAATTAAGGACAGCACCCAAGCACTGGTCCACCCACATACCAAATTATCAAAGTACCGAACGCGAATCATATGAACGTGATGAAACCTAGCTTGACGATATTCCCATGTGTCCTCGGGAGCGCCTTACATCATATAAGAGTTTGTCCAGGCTTGTCCTTTGCTACAAAAAGGATTGGGCCACCTTGATGCACTTTATTTACTTTTGTTACTTGTTACTCGTTACAAATTATCCTATCACAAAACTATCTGTTACCTATTATTTCAGTGCTTGCAGAGAATACCTTGTTGAAAACTGCTTATCATTTCCTTTTGCTCCTCGTTGTGTTCGACACTCTTACTTATAGAAAGGACTACGATAGATCCCCTATACTTGTGGGTCATCAAGACTCTTTTCTAGTGCCGTTGTCGGGGAGTGAAGCGCCTTTGGTAGGTGGAATTTGGTAAGGAAAAATTTATATAGTGTGCTGAAATTTACCGTCACTTGTTACTATAGAAAGTAATCCTCTGAGGGTCTTGTTCGGGGTATCTTCACCCCGACCAGTAGAGCAAAGAGTTGCTCCTCAACCTACTGAACCTACTGAAAATGAAAATGTCTACTTTGAAATTCCTTCGGGTATGATAGAAAAACTGCTAGCTAATCCTTTTGCAGGAGACGGAACAACGCATCCTGATGAGCACCTAATATATGTGGATGAAGTGTGTGGATTATTTAAGCTTGCGGGTGTACCCGGAGATCTTATTAAGAAGAAGGTCTTCCCTTTATCTTTGAAGGGAGATGCATTGACATGGTATAGGCTATGTGATGATATGGGGTCATGGAACTATAAACGATTGAAATTGGAATTTTATCAGAAGTTTTATCCTATGCATCTTGTTCATCGTGATCGCAATTATACATATAATTTTTGGCCTCGCGAAGGAGAAAGCATCACTCAAGCTTGGGGGAGGCTTAAATAAATGTTATATTCATGCCCCAATAATGAGCTTCCAAGAGAAATAATTATTCAAAATTTATATGCTCGGCTTTCTGATAACAATCGCACCATGCTCGATAGTTCTTGTGATGGATTTTTTATGATGAGGACTATTGAATTCAAATGGGATTTATTGGAAAGAATTAAACGCAACTCTGAAGATTGGGACCTCGACGAAGGTAAGGAGTCAGGTATGACACCTAAGTTTGATTGTGTTAAATCTTTTATGGATACCGATGTTTTCCGTAAATTTAGCACTAAATATGGATTTGACTCTGGAATAGTAGCTTCTTTTTGTGAATCTTTTGCTACTCATATTGATCTCCCTAGGGAGAAGTGGTTTAAATATCATCCTCCCATAGAAGTAAAAGTAGCTGCACCTATTAAAGTTGAAGAAAAGACGGTCACTTATAATGATCCTATTGTTCCTACTGCTTATGTTGAGAAACCACCTTTTCCTATTAGGATAAAGATCATGCTAAAGCTTCAACCATGGTTCATAAAAGCAATATTAGAACCTATACACCTCTTGAGCAAATTAAATTTCAATCTAATATTGCTATTATTAAGGATCTCTTGGCTAATAATATTGATGGGCATGTTATTTATTTCTGTGATGAAACTGCTAGAATTGCTAAACCTTGTGCTAAAGATAAACATAGACATGTGGTAGGCATGCCTGTTATTTCTGTTAAAATAGGAGATCATTGTTATCATGGCTTGTGTGATATGGGTGCTAGTGCTAGTACAATACCTATTGACTTATACAAAGAAATTATGCATGATATTGCACCTGCTGAGTTAGAAGATATTGATGTCACAATTAAACTTGCCAACAGAGACACTATTTCACCAATTGGGATTGTTAGAGATGTTGAAGTCTTGTGTGGGAAAACTAAATATCCTGCTGATTTTCCTGTTCTTGGTTCCCCACAAGATAGCTTTTGTCCCATTATTTTTGGTAGACCCTTCTTAAACACTGTTAATGCTAAGATAGACTTCAAAAAGGATGTTGTTACTGTTGGTCTAGATGATATGTCTCATGAGTTCAACTTTTCTAAATTTTGCAGACAACACCGTGAAGAGGAATTTCCCAGTAAAGATGAAATTATTTGTCTTGCTTCAATTGCCATGCCTCCTAGTGATCCTTTAGAACAATATTTGCTAGACCATGAAAATGATATGTTTATGAATGAAAGAAGGGAAATAGATGAAGTATTCTTTAAACAGGAACCCATCCTGAAACACAATTTTTCTGTTGAAATCCTAGGGGATCCTCCTCTACCCGAGGGTGATCCCGTGTTTGAGCTCAAACCGTTACCTGATACTCTTAAATATGCTTATCTTGATGAGAAAAAGATATATCCTGTTATTATTAGTGTTAACCTTTCAGAGCATGAAGAAGAAAGATTATTGAAAAATCTGAAGAAGCATCGTGCTGCTATTGGATATACTCTTGATGATATTAAGGGCATTAGTCCCACTCTATGTCAACATAAAATAAATTTGGAAGCAGATGCCAAACCAGTTCGTGATCCTCAACGACGTCTGAATCCTAAAATGATAGAAGTGGTAAGAAAAGAAATACTAAAGCTTCTGGAGGCAGGTATAATCTATCTCATTGCTGATAGTGAGTGGGTAAGTCCTGTCCATTGTGTCCCTAAGAAGGGAGGTATTACTGTTGTTCCTAATGATAAAGATGAATTGACTCCACAAAGAATTATCACTGGTTATAGGATGGTAATTGATTTCCGCAAACTAAATAAAGCTACTAAGAAAGATCATTACCCCTTACCTTTTATTGATCAAATGCTAGAAAGATTATGCAAACATACACACTATTGCTTTCTAGATGGTTATTCTGGTTTCTCTCAAATACCTGTGTCGGCTAAAGATCAATCAAAGACCACTTTTACATGCCCTTTTGGTACTTTTGATGAGAAAAAGATATATCCTGTTATTATTAGTGCTAACCTTTCAGAGCATGAAGAAGAGAGATTACTGAAAACTCTGAAGAAGCACCGTGCTGCTATTGGATATACTCTTCATGATCTTGAGGGCATTAGTCCCACTCTGTGTCGACACAAAATAAATTTGGAGGAAGATGCCAAACCAGTTCGTGATCATCAATGACGGTTGAATACTAAGATGAAGGAAGTGGTAAGAAAGGAAATACTAAAGCTTCTTGAGGCAGGTATAATTTATCTAGTTGCTGATAGTCAGTGGGTAAGTCATGTCCATTGTGTCCCTAAGAAGGGAGGTATTACTGTCGTTCCTAATGATAAACATGAGTTTATCCCGCAAAGAATTATTATAGGTTATAGGATGGTAATTGATTTCCGCAAATTAAATAAAGCTACTAAAAAAGATCATTACCTCTTACCTTTTATCGATTAAATGCTAGAAAGATTATCCAAACATACACATTTTTGCTTTCTAGATGGTTATTCTGGGTTCTCTCAAATACCTGTGTCAGCCAATGATCAATCAAAGACTACTTTTACTTGCCCTTTTGGTACTTTTGCTTATAGACGTATGCCTTTTGGTTTATGTAATGCACCTGCTACCTTTCAAAGATGCATGACGGCTATATTCTCTAACTTTTGTGAAAAGATTTGTGAGGTTTTCATGGACGAATTTTCCATCTATGGATCCTCTTTTGATGATTTCTTAAGCAACCTTGACCGAGTTTTGCTGAGATGTGAAGAAACTAATCTTGTATTGAATTGGGAAAAGTGCCACTTTATGGTTAATGAAGGTGTTGTCTTGGGGCATAAAGTTTCTGAAAGAGGTATTGAGGTTGATAAAGCCAAGGTTGCTGCTATTGAAAAGATGCCATGTCCCAAGGACATCAAAGGTATAAGAAGTTTCCTTGGTCATGCCGGGTTTTATAGGAGGTTCATTAAGGACTTCTCCAAAAAAATTCGACCTCTGACTAATTTATTACAAAAAGATATACCATTTGTTTTTATGATGATTGTGTAGAAGCATTTGAAATACGTAAGAAAGCATTAATCTCTGCACCTATTGTTCAGCCACCTGATTGGAATTTACCCTTTGAAATTATGTGTGATGCTAGTGATTATGCTGTAGGTGTTGTTCTAGGGCAAAGAGTTGATAAGAAATTAAATGTTATTCAATATGCTAGTAAAACTCCAGACAATGCTTAGATAAATTATGCTACTACTGAAAAAGAATTCTTAGCAGTTGTATTTGCTTGTGATAAGTTCAGACCTTATATTGTTGATTCTAAAGTAACTATTCACACTGATCATGCTGCTATTAAATATCTTATGGAAAAGAAAGATGCTAAACCTAGACTTATTAGATGGGTTCTCTTGCTACAAGAATTTGATTTGCATATTGTTGATAGAAAAGGAGATGAGAACCCCATTGCAGACAACTTGTCTAGGTTAGAAAATGTTCTTGATGACCCACTACCTATTGATGATAACTTTCCTGATGAACAATTAAATGTCATAAATGCTTCTCATAATGCTCCGTGGTATGCTGATTATGCTAATTACATTGTTGCTAAATTTATACCACCTAGTTTCACATACCAGCAAAAGAAAAAGTTCTTCTATGATTTGAGACATTACTTTTGGGATGACCCACACCTTTATAAAGGAGTAGATGGTGTTATTAGACGTTGTGTACCTGAGCATGAATAGGAACAGATCCTTGATACGTATCCAACGTATCTATAATTTTTGATTGCTCCATGCTATATTATCTACTGTTTTGGACTATATTGGGCTTTATTCCCCACTTTTATATTATTTTTGGGACTAACCTATTAACCGGAGGCCCAGCCCAGAATTGCCGTTTTTTGCCTATTTCAGTGTTTCGAAGAAACGGAATATCAAACGGAGTCCAAACGAAATAAAATCTTCGGGAACGTGATTTTCTCACCGAACGTGATCCAGGAGATTTGGACCCTGCTCCAAGGAACAAAAGAGGCGATCACGAGGGTGGGGCGCCCCCCCAGGGCGCGCCCCCTGCCTCGTGGGCCCCTCGGTGCTCCTCCGACGTACTTCTTCCTCCTATATATACACACGTACCCCCAAACGATCAGAACAGGAGCCAAAAACCTAATTCCACCGCCGCAACTTTCTGTATCCACGAGATCCCATCTTGGGGCCTGTTCCGGAGCTCCGCCGAAAGAGGGCCGTCATCACAGAGGGCTTCTACATCATCCTAGCCCCTCCGATGAAGTGTGAGTAGTTTACCTCAGACCTTCGGGGCCATAGTTAGTAGCTAGATGGCTTCTTCTCTCTCTTTGAATCTCAATACAAAGTTCTCCCCCTCTCTTGTGGAGATCTATTCGATGTAATCTTCTTTTTGCGGTGTGTTTCTTGAGATCGATGAATTGTGGGTTTATGATCAAGTCTATCTATGAATAATATTTGAATCTTCTCTGAATTCTTTTATGTATGATTGGTTATCTTTGCAAGTCTCTTCGAATTATCCGTTTGGTTTCGCCAACTAGATTGGTAGTTCTTGCCATGGGAGAAGTGCTTAGCTTTGGGTTCGATCTTGCGGTGTCCTTACCCAGTGACAAAAGGGGCAGCAAGGCACGTATTGTATCGTTGCCATCGAGGATAACAAGATGGGGTTTATTTCATATTGCATGAATTTATCTCTCTACATCATGTCATCTTGCTTAAGGCATTACTCTGTTTTTAACTTAATACTCTAGATGCATGCTGGATAGCGGTCGATGAGTGGAGTAATAGTAGTAGATGCAGAATCGTCTCGGTCTACTTGTCACGGACGTGATGCCTATATACATGATCATGCCTAGATATTCTCATAATTATGCTCAATTCTATCAATTGCTCAACAGTAATTTGTTCACCCACCGTAGAATACTTATGCTCTTGAGAGAAGCCACTAGTGAAACCTATGGCCCCCGGGTCTATTCTCATCATATCAATCTCCATCACTTTAATATTGTTTTGCTATTTACTTTGCTTTTACTTTTTACTTTGCATCTTTATATCAAAAATACCAAAAATATTCTATCTATCAGATCTCACTCTCGTAAGTGACCGTGACGGGCTTGACAACCCCTAATCGCGTTGGTTGCGAGTAGCTATCGTTTTGTGCAGGTACGAGGGACTTGAGTGTGGCCTCCTACTGGATTGATACCTTGGTTCTCAAAAACCAAGGGAAATAATTACGCTACTCTGCTGCATCATCCCTTCCTCTTCGAGGAAAACCAACGCAAGCTCAAGACGAAGCAATCCTACGCAAGTGTCACTCCAAAGCTTATGGGGGACACCATGCTGGAGATAGAACTGCACACAAGGTATTGCAATTCGGTTTTTATTGGCCTACTCTCTTCAAGGATGCCCGTAAGTTTGTTGTATCTTGTGATGAATGTCAAAGAATTGGTAATATTAGTAGACGTCAAGAAATGCCTATGAATTATTCACTTGTTATTGAACCATTTGATGTTTGGGGCTTTGATTGTATGGGACCTTTTCCTGCCTCCAATGGATACACACATATTTTAGTTGCTATTGATTACGTTACTAAGTGGGTAGAAGCTATTCCAACTAATAGTGCTGATCATAACACCTCTATTAAGATGCTTAAAGAAGTTATTTTTCCAAGGTTTGGAGTCCCTAGATATTTAATGATTGATGGTGGTAAACATTTTATTCATGGTGCTTTCCGTAAAATGCTTGCTAAGTATGATGTTAATCATAGAATTGCATCTCCTTATCACCCACGGTCTAGTGGTCAAGTAGAATTGAGTAATAGAGAGCTCAAATTAATTTTGCAAAAGACTTTCAATAGATCTAGAAAGAATTGGTCCAAGAAACTTGATGATGCATTATGGGCCTATAGAACTGCATATAAAAATCCTATGGGTATGTCTCCGTATAAAATGGTTTATGGAAAAGCATGTCACTTACCTCTAGAACTAGAACATAAGGCTTATTGGGCTATTAAAGAGCTCAATTATGATTTCAAACTTGCCGGTGAGAAGAGGTTATTTGACATTAGCTCACTTGATGAATGGAGAACCCAAGCCTACGAAAATGCCAAGTTGTTTAAAGAAAAAGTCAAAAGATGGCATGACAAAAGAATACAAAAGCGTGAGTTTAATGTAGGTGATTATGTATTGCTATACAACTCCCGTTTAAGATTTTTTGCATGAAACTTCTCTCTAAATGGGAAGGTCCTTACGTTATCGAGGAGGTCTATCATTCCGGTGCCATAAAAATCAACAACTTCGAAGGCACAAATCCGAAGGTGGTGAACTTTCAAAGAATTAAACATTATATCTCAGGTAATCCTATAAATGTTGAAACCAATGTTATTGAAACCGTAACCCCGGAGGAATACATAATGGACACTTTCCGGAACGTTTTAGACTCCGAAAAGGAATAGGTATGTGGTACGATAAGTAAACCGACTCCAAAACAGTTTTTATGGCAATATTTGTCCGTTTTGGAATATTTAGAAAAATAGAAAAATAAGAAGCAGTCCGGGAAGGACACGAGGCCTCCACGAGGGTGGAGGGCGCGCCCTACCCTACTGGGCGTGCCCCCTACCTCGTGGGCACCTCGTGTGCTTTCTGGACTCCGTTTTCTTACACGTTACGTATTTTGGTCGGTAGAAATTCATTATATAACCTCCTGAAGTTTTTGACTCCCGTATCACGCAAATATCTCTTGTCTTTGTTTCGAGCTGTTTTCTGTCAGGGTTATCAAGGCCAGGCATTATGTCGTCTCCCTCCTCCTCCAACCATGAGGGCAACGATGCTTGGCTAATGAAGATAGAGCTGAAGAGAGAAGAACCCATGGAGATCAACAAGGATGAAGGGATCAAGAAGGCCTTGGAGGACCAAGTTCTGGCAATAGAAGACATCCTTCAACTTGATCACAATCTTCTTACCCCAACTGAGATTGAAGCTTTCAAGATGATCGAGTTAGCTCATATACAAAATAAGTATCTCACACGTGAAAATATTTTGTGGAAGGAGCATATCATCGCACTCAAAGGCATTATCCGCAAGTTAGAAGACCTCCTACGCTCGATGTGCGACTATCCATCATCACCATCAACTTCTTCACCAACAAAGGAGACATAATCACATGGGTATGGGCACTCCCTTTGGCAACTGCCAAGCTTGGGGGAGTGCCCCGGTATCGTATCACCATCACTTTTATCTTTACCGCTTTTCTTAGTTCGATCCTTTTGATAATATCTTGATCTAGTAGAATAAAAGTTTTAGTATGATCTTGTTGTGAGTTTTGCTTTATGATCCTTCTATGTAATCGAGTTCATGAGCTACATAATAAAGATTAGTGTTGAGTCAAGGGCTTGATTATTTTGCCATGATCCCGAGGGAATAAAATAAAAGAGAAAGAAATAAAAAGAATAAAAGAGATCATATCGATCTTATGGAGAGTAATGAGCTCACATATAAAAGGTATGATGAATAAAAGTTGTTGGGAGTTAACAAACATAGTTTTGGTCATCGTTGCAATTAATAGGAAGTAATAAATAAAGAGAGGTCTTCACATATAAATATACTATCTTGGACATCTTTTATGATTGTGAGCACTCATTAAAATATGACATGCTAAAGAGTTGACGTTGGAAAAGGAAGACAACGTAATGGGTTATGTTTTCTTACATCTGAGATAAATTATATTGTCTTGGATCATCCAACATGATTGAGCTTGCCTTTCACCCTCATGCTAGCCAAATTCTTTGCACCAAGTAGAGATACTACTTGTGCTTCCAAACACCCTTAAACCAGTTTTTCCATGAGAGTCCACAATACCTACCTATGGATTGAGTAAGATCCTCCAAGTAAGTTGTCATCGGTGCAAGCAATAAAAATTGCTCTCTAAATATGTATGACTTATTAGTGTGGGAGAAAATAAGCTTTATATGATCGTGTGATATGCAGGAAATAAAAGCGACGGACTACATAATAAAGGTCCATATCACAAGTGGCAATCTAAAGTGACGTTCTTTCGCATTAAGATTTTGTGCATCCAACCATAAAAGCGCATGATAACCCCTGCTTCCCTCTACGAAGGGCCTATCTTTTACCTTTATCTCCTACCTTACATAAGAGTCATGGTGATCTTCACCCTTCCTTTTTACATTTTATCTTTTGGCAAGCACAACATGTTGGAAAGATCCTGATATATATGGCTAATTGGATGTGAGTTTTCATGAACTATTATCGTTGACATTACCCTTGAGGTAAAACGTTGGGAGGCAAAACTATAAGCCCCTATCTTTCTCTATGTCTGATTAAAACTCCATACCCATAAGTATTGCGTGAGTGTTAGCAATTGTGAAAGACTATATGATAGTTGAGTATGTGGACTTGCTGAAAAGCTCTTATATTGTCTCTTTCCTATGTTATGATAAATTGCAATTGCTCCAATGACCGAGATTACAGTTTGTTAGTTTTCAATGAAGTTTATGGTTCATACTTGAAATTGTGATTGAATTATTACCCTAGCATAAGAGATCATATGACAAGAATTATATAAGTTGATGTTCTAAGAATGATCATGATGCCCTCATGTCCGTATTTTATTTTTTTATCGACACCTCTATCTCTAAACATGTGGACATATTTTTCGATTTTGGCTTTCGCTTGAGGACAAGCGAGGTCTAAGCTTGGGGGAGTTGATACGTCCATTTTGCATCATGCTTTTATATCAATATTTATTGCATTAAGGGCTATTATTACACATTATGTCACAATACTTACGCCTATTCTCTCTTATTTTACAAGGTTTACATAAAGAGGGAGAATGCCGACAGCTGGGATTCTGGGCTGGAAAAGGAGCAAATATTATAGACCTATTCTGCACAGCTCCAAAAGTCCTGAAACTTCACGGAAGTCATTTTCAGAATATATAAAAAATATTGAGCGCAAGAAGTTCACCAGGGGGGCCACACCCTGCCCACGAGGGTGGGGGCGCGCCCCCCTATCTCATGGGCCCCCTGGTGGCCCTCCGATGGCCATCTTGTGCTATATGGAGTATTTCGATGAGGAAAAATCAGAAGCCATCTTTCCAGACGAGACTCCGCCGCCACGAGGTGGAACCTTGGCGGAACCAATCTAGGGCTCTGGCGGAGCTGTTCTGCCGGGGAAACTTCCCTCCGGGAGGGGGAAATCATCGCCATCGTCATCACCAATGCTCCTCTCATCGGGAGAGGGCAATCTCCATCAACATCTTCACCAGCACCATCTCCTATCAAAACCCTAGTTCATCTCTTGTATCCAATTCTTGTCTCCAAGTCTGGGATTGGTACCTGTGGGTTGCTAGTAGTGTTAATTACTCCTTGTAGTTGATACTAGTTGGTTTATTTGGTGGAAGATCATATGTTCAGATCCTATATTCATATTAATACCCCTCTGATTATGAACATGAATATGCTTTGTGAGTAGTTACGTTTGTTCCTGAGGACATGGGAGAAGTCTTGCTATCAGTAGTCATGTGAATTTGGTATTCGTTCGATATTTTGATGAGATGTATGTTGTCTCTCCTCTAGTGGTGTTATGTGAATGTCAACTACATGACACTTCACCATTATTTGGGCCTAGAGGAAGGCATTGGGAAGTAATAAGTAGATGATAGGTTGCTAGAGTGACAGAAGCTTAAACCCTAGTTTGTGCGTTGCTTCGTAAGGGGCTGATTTGGATCCATATGTTTCATGCTATGTGTCGTGGTTTTGTCACGGCAGATGTCCTAGAGAAAGGACTTAGTCGTGGAGCCATCGCGACGGGTTAGCTTGAAGGGGTTAAAGCGGACACAAGGACGCAAGAGAGTTTATACTAGTTCGGCCCCTTCGATGAAGGTAAAAGCCTACGTCTAGTTGTGATGGAATTGATGGGGTTTCGATGACTAGGGAGCAAACAAGCTTCGCCTATGTCTCGAGTTGTTGTCTGTCCCCTGAACTGCTGCCGGGTCGTCCCCTTATATACTCGGGTGACGCCCGTCGGTTCACAGATTCCCAATACCGGCTCATAGATGTGTCCGGTTTGGTCTCTACTTATTCCTAACTTACAATACAAGTTACATACCAACGCCGGTTTACGACTACAGGCCTTAAACCGACCATGGGCCTTGAGCTCTCATCTGCCTTCTTGGGCTTTAACATAATTAACTACTGATGAAGTTAACCCGGCCTAGATAGGCCGGTTTACGCCCAGTAGTAATATCCCCAACATTAGGCCCCAGATTGATTTGAACAGGTTCATGTCAATCCTTAGCAAAAAATCTTCACCTTCAACATCTTCTTGTAATTTGTTGAACCGCCGTGATGTCATCTTCTCTGGTTGTTGTAAACCGGGGTGACATCACCTGTTGTAAAGAACCTTATCCATGATACCCCCCTTTTGTTTTTTGTTTAATAGGTCTCCGACAATTAAGGCGACAGCTTCATTTCCAAACCCACGGTCCCTTGATTTTCACGCCTGACTCCTGTCCCTTTCCTTATAAATAGGACCGAAGGGTCATTTCTTTTTCCCCTTCGTGCCCTTCCGCTTCGTCATCCTCGCGTCGTCCAGCTTCGGAGCTCCGCCGCCGTCGACGACCTCTGCTCCAACCTTGGCCGCTGCATCACCCTGACTGTACCAGAGCATCGCGACGACCTTCTGTTTCTTCCTCGGCTCCGGTGAGTTCTTCATCTTTTCCTCCATAGATCCGTTCTAGGGTTTCCAAGTTCTTCAGAGTTCATCGTCTGCTTCGTACTCATATGATAGATCCTAGATGAACCTGTGAGCCTGTGCTCTGTGTAGCGGGTGTTCTTAGCATCCGCCTTTACTCATATGCCTCAAGACCGTAGCTCTACCTGTATCTCTGCCCATTGATTCGGTACTGTTCCTTTTTGAACCTTGAATATTTTCCTTCTTTTCTGAACTTGCTTCAGATCCGTTGCTGTAGAGAAATCTTGTGAAATTTGTTTCTGTATACTTATCTATCTGCAATCTCAACTGTTTCAATGCTTAGATCCGGCGGTTTAACTTTATAGAAAAATTGCCAAACCGGTATATACCATTAGTCCCCTTGTTGAACCGCCTGCTGCTGTTGCTTCATAAAACTCCGGTTTAGATAGAGTTGTCTCCGGTTTAACATTGTACATACCAGTGCACTTTTAATCAATGTATTTTTGAACTGGGATCTTCTACCTTGTAGCTTCCATCATGGCCAAGCAAGTGTATGAGTGCAATTGGGTTCCTTCTCGCGTCATAGAGGCTGAACTGGATGATTTAGTCCTGATTGGCGCTTTAGGCAGCAAAGATACCATCCATTGGAGGGCTCCTGGCAAAGAATGCCCTCCCACACCTCGAGAAGGAGAGGTTGTTGTGTTCGTAGATCACTTAGCCCGGGGCTTTAAGCCGCCCGGTTCTAAATTTTACCGGGATGTTTTAGCCGATTTCCAGCTCCATCCACAAGATACTGGCCCCAACTCTGTTACAAATATGTGTCACTTCCAAGTGCTCTATGAAGCGTTCTTTCAAGAGGAGCCCACAGTGGAATTGTTCAAAGACCTTTTCCATCTAAACCGTCATACTGAGTTTACTGACGGCTCCAATACCGAGTTGGGTGGCGTGGCGATTCAGAAAAGGAAAGAGGTCACATACCCTCACGCCAAACTGCATAGCCACCCCAAAGAATGGAATCAGACATGGTTCTACTGCAAAGACACCTCCCCTACTAGTGAGAATCCCTTGCCTGGCTTTCGACTGGAGCGGCTCAGCAACACACACCCTTTTCCACAAAGATTGACTGCACGGGAGAGAAGTAAATATGCTCCTCAGCTGTCGAAGCTCGGAGCCTTTATGGCCAATGGTTTAACAGGGGTTGATCTTGCTCGCTGTTGGATATCATGGAGCGTACTGCCCCTTAGTCAGGGCTCTGGTTTGATGTGCGAGTATACTGACAGTGTTGATGACCCACTACGACATTCAAAACTCCAGCTCTCCGGTGAAGAAATCACAGAGGCTGTGCATAAGATACTGAATGAACCGGAACACGTCTGCGCTAGAACCGGCCTGCTTCCCTTCTGTGCCACCAACAAACCGCCAGTTGTAAGACTTTGATTTTTCTCTTTGCTGAATCTGTTATTGATATGTCTGGTCATTGTTTTTAATATCAGTGTCTGCATAATCAGGGCGATGATCCGTTTTGGAGCAAAAAACTGCCGCAAGAGAAACCAGAAAAACCAGACAAACCGGAAAGAGCAACCCGGCAAAAGACTAAAGCTGTGAAGAAGACTGCCCACAGGAAAAGAACCACTGCATCTTCTAATCCGACTCCTGATGATGAGGTGGATAATCTGGACTTTGAGGTAGAGCTTGACTCACTTGGTTTATTTTTCATGCATCTTATTGATGATGATATTTGTCAGGATGATGCCGAAGCCAGCCACGCGGATGTTGCAGAGGTAATTATTCTCTCTTCCGATTCAGAAACTTTGCCTTCACAAAAAATCCGTCAGGTAAACCGGAAAGTTAAATTTTCTCATCCTCTTGCTTATTTGGATCCTAAACTTCTTATGAAGACCCAACAACACGAAGCTCGTCGCACCACCCGGCACAGTGGCCAGGTAGTTACCTCCGCCGGTTTACCGAACAGTCCGGTTCGGAAACGCCATTCAGAGGTCTCTAATTTGCTTGTCAGTGCTTGTCCTAAAGCGGGCTTCTTTCGTCAACCTCTTAATCCGTCTGACTTCGATTACCAGGTTACTTCCCACTCATCTTCAGGCGAGTCATCGGCTACTCAGCTCCCACCGCTCAAAACGGTGCTTGGGTAAGCTATACTTATTGTGATGTTTGCAGTACATTGCCTTAGAACATATGTTGTATTTGATTTTTGTTATTCTTCTCAGGGCCAAACCTAGGCCAAGCAAGAAGGCCCGCCTGGACAAAGCGGCCGAAGAAGATGTCATTCTTGAAGCAAACAAGACACCCAATGCTGAAGCAGCTATTCCTGAGGATATTCCCAACGATCCACCGCAGCAAGATGATGATCTTATTGCTAAAGAGAGACCTACTGATACCTCAGGTCCTATCCATCAGCCCACAGGCTCCATCCGGATTGAAAGCTCCACCGGTCCAGCAAAACCTACTAACAAGCCAACAGCTCTAGTGCAAACCGGCGGTACCAAGGATGATGAGGTTGTTATTACTAGCACTGGCCATACTGAGCCAAGCAATCCTGTCGCTTTATCCAAACATTCTGCCAAGGAAGAATTTGCTGCCTTTGGCAAAGGCAAGTGGAATGCTGATCTGACGACTTACACTGCTCTGAACGCTCAAGATATCCATTCCGGCTATCTGAACCGGCTGTATACCAGCCGTGACTATGAAGCCGGTCTGGTTAATATGATGAAAGATAAATATGAGGTAACTTCCATATGCTCCTTCCTGCTTGTATGCTTCCATTCTTGCTGACTCTCCTAGCCCCCAAGGGCCGGTTTGAAATATTCTTTCAAACCGGGACTTAATAATATAAATCTTGATGCTTTGAAATTTGCTGATGTAGCCCCCAAGGGCCGGTTCAACTTAGCGTAGTTAAACCGGTACTTTAAGTAATTGAAACTGCCGCATCAGAATATATATGATCAAATAGCCATTAGCCCCCAAGTGCCAAGTTGAATACTTGTATTGATCTTGGGACTTTGTAAGCAATTGAAAGATGAAGATTGAATATGCATTAGCCCCCAAGTGCTAAGCGCATAACTTGTTATGTGGTTGGTACTTGAATCCTTCTACCGATTTGTTGAAACATATATCTGTATGCATGCAGGCGGAGCTGAAGACGAAAGAAAACCAAGTCATCGATCTTCAAGAAAATCTGAAAACCCAACAGGCTGAAACCTCCAAAGCAAAAGAGGAATTGGCCAGTGCTTTAAGCGCTATGGAACAACTTAAGGAGAACTTCAAGAAGAAACGGGCGGATTGGGCCACTGAAAAGTCCGCTTTGATCAAACGAGCGGAGGATGCCGAGGCTGCACTAAAACCAGTGACGGATGAACTGACCAGTATAAAGCGGCACATTCATGCCATGACCACTGCTATCTTTGGTAAGCCAGCTTGCCTTCTGAATTGGCTCTACCTTCTTATAGAGTCGCCGGTTTATTAACCCTTTATGGTATTTCAGGGACACGCATTGGTCACTTGGGGTCAGATGTGCGGAAGAAATTGAAAGCCGCCTATACATTGGTTGAACAATTGTATACTGGTGCCCAGCGGATCATCTGTACTGCGTCTCATAATAAACCGGCACCCACTTTGATTCAAGATACCCTGATGAAACTGTCAGTGCTTCCTGCCCGGGTTGAAGAGCTGAAGAAATCTGCTGCTCGAACCGGTGCAATCAATGCCTTAATCCAAGCAAAAGCCTGGGTGCCGGATTTTGATCCTATTGAAGCGGCTCAGGGCTATCCCAGCTTGAAGGAAGACGGGTCAGAATTTGGTGAAGTGGATCTACGAGCAATAAACAAGGAGTACGTCCACTAGCTTGTCAGTTGGCTGAGGAAGTAGACTTGTCTCATTATCAAGCGCAATATGACAGTCAGAACAAGCGAATAGCTGCACCAATCCATGAATCGGAAAATCTGATCCCTCCAATCCGTAAGCATACTTACACTCCCGATATTGACCCGTCATTGCTGATCCATGATGAAGCTGTTTTTCAAGCATTAATGGGAATCGACTGGACAACTGTGGATTTCCAGCCACTGAGTAGAGAAACGGAAGCTGAAGCGGCGCAGGATGACCCACAACCATCAGGCCAGGCTGGTGACCAAGCTTGAACCGGAAGCTGGTTTTAAAACTGCCTCTCCTTTGTGAAAAACAATTATATTATTATGGGAACCATGTTGCCTTGTAATAGGCTAGCTAATACCTTTGATGTTGATATGCCTTCGTGCATAACTTGTTCTTCCTGTGGTAATGAACTTTCCAAAACACTTTCTGAAATGAGAAATTCGTCAAGTGCCACCGCGGTTGTACCGTCAGGCGGAATATGATGTCTGTATATATGAAATCAAAACATCCAAAACAAAATTTTAAGTATATGATCAAATTTTTTAGATACATAATACCTGCCATCGTTGAGTGTGAAGTTGGCTTGGCCAATCTTGAAGTGGAGTTTTGCAAACTCACACTGTTGGAGGAGATAACAGCTCCTGTATATATATGACGCTGGTTTACCATGTAAACCGTGCCGGGTTATAATAAACACCGTGTTACTCCATAAGAGGATGTTTAACAACAAGGATCAAACCGGACAAATAGTCTCCGGATTGACGTGAACTGTGTTCCGTCGATTGATTGGTTAAAAAACTTTGTCAGTTTAAAAAAAACACAATGAAAAGCAAAAACCCCCCTTCAAAGAAAAGTGTGAAGCAAAATCCAAAAAAGGTTTATTTAAGCTGATCAAGTGGCATTACCATGGCCAAACACGACCAAGCTCCCGTTAGGTGTAACTATGGTTCTAGTCAGCCAGGTCCCCAAATGAAACCGTGGCATTTATGCCGACCAAATGGCATGGTCATGGTTCGGGTTCGACCAAGCCCCCAAGTGATTCTGTGGCCTTAGGCCGATTAAGAGGCATGACTGGTTCAGACATGACCAAGTCCCCAAGTGATCTGGTGGCTCTCGCCTATCAAGAGGCATGGTATTGGTTCGGACACGACCAATCCTCCAAGTGATATAACACGATGCTTTTAGCAAAGCGAACTCAAGGGGTAAACCGGAGGCCGCTTTAGAGCAACTCCGTGTAACCTCACATGATGTAAAAGAACAGATACCCCGCTTTAGCCGAGGTTCCGGTTTATTATATTTAATCATAATATATACATTGTCGTAATATGTACATAAGTATAGCCAATGGCTCAGGTATAGTAAGGCCGAAGATGAGCTATATTCCACGGCCTGTTAGTCTCCTCCTCTGATGTACGTGAGTCCTTATGCTCTCGAATATCGATCAGATAATACGACCCGTTGTGCAGATTCTTGCTGACCACGAAAGGCCCCTCCCAAGGTGGGGATAGCTTATGCATATCAGTCTGATCTTGGATGAGCCGAAGCACCAAATCTCCTTCCTGAAAGGTTCTGGTTCTGACCCGGCGACTGTGATAACAACGAAGATCCTGCTGGTAAATCGCTGATCGGGCGGCTGCGATGTCACGCTCTTCATCCAACCGGTCCAAAGCATCTTGCCGTGCTGTCTCGTTGTCCGCTTCAACATAAGCCGTGACACGAGGTGAATCATGACGGATATCACTGGGGAGAACCGCCTCCGCTCCATAAACCATGAAGAACGGTGTGTATCCTGTTGATCTATTGGGTGTTGTATTGATGCTCCATAACACAGATGGTAATTCTTCTACCCAACACCCCGGCGTTCTCTGCAAAGGAACCATGAGCCGGGGCTTGATGCCTCTCAAGATCTCTTGATTAGCTCTTTCTGCTTGACCATTGGACAGTGGATGTGCCACTGATGAAACGTCGAGCCGGATGTGCTCCCGTTCACAGAACTCCTTCATAGCACCTTTGGACAAGTTGGTACCATTATCTGTGATAATACTGTGCGGAAAGCCAAACCGGAAAATCACCTTTTTGATGAACTGAACCGCTGTGGCCGCATCACACTTGCTAACAGGTTCTGCCTCCACCCACTTTGTAAACTTGTCAACCACCACCAGGAGGTGGGTCTTCTTATCTTTGGACTTTTTGAAAGGCCCAACCATATCCAGCCCCCAAGTCGCAAACGGCCAAGTAATTGGAATCATTCTCAATTCTTGAGCCGGTACATGAGCACGCCTTGAAAACCTTTGGCAACCATCACATCGTCTGACCAGATCCTCCGCATCAGCATGAGCAGTTAACCAATAAAAACCATGGCGAAACGCTTTAGCCACCAGAGACTTTGAACCGGCTTGAGACCACAATATCCTTCGTGGATCTCACGAAAAATTTCACGGCCTTCTTCCGGAGACACGCAGCGTTGAAAAGCTCCTGATATACTGCAATGATGCAACTCGCTGTTTATGATGGCCATGGACTTGGATCGCCGGATTATCTGCCGGGCTAGAATCTCATCCTCTAGCAACTCACCCCGGTTCTTGTACGCCAGGTAAGGAAGTGTCCAATCTGGAATAACATGAAGAACCACCACCAATTGAGCCTCTGGATCAGGGATATCCAAATCCTCTTCACCAGGGATCTTGACCGACGGGTTGTGCAGCACATCCAGAAAAAACATTGGGTGGGACCGGTTTGCGCTGAGAGCCCAGCCGGCTTAAAGCGTCTGCCGCTTCATTTTTCCGCCGGTCCACGTGGTCCACCTGATAGCCTTTGAAATAACCTGCGACAGTATCCACCTCACGACGATATGCTGCCATGAGTGGGTCCTTGGAGTCCCAAGTGCCAGACACTTGCTGAGCCACAAGGTCCGAGTCACCGAAGCACTTAACTCGACTTAGATTCATCTCCTTAGCCATCCGGAGACCATGGAGCAAGGCTTCATACTCAGCTGCATTGTTAGTACAAGGGAACATTAAACAGAGAACATAACAAAACTTATCACCTCGTGGGGAAGTTAATACGACTCCAGCCCCCGAGCCTTCCAACTGCCTGGATCCATCAAAATGGATGGTCCAATACGTATGATCCGGCTTTTCTTCAGGTGCTTGCATTTCCGTCCAATCATTGATGAAATCAACAAGTGCTTGAGACTTAACCGCTGTCCGAGGCACATACTTCAAACCGTACGGCCCCAGCTCTATGGCCCACTTTGCAATCCGGCCAGTTGCTTCCCGGTTCTAGATGATATCTCCCAAAGGAGCAGAACTGACCACCGTAATTGAGTGCCCTTGGAAATATTGTTTAAGCTTCTGGCTTGCCATTAAAACTCCATACACCAGCTTCTGCCAATGCGGATACCTTTGCTTGGACTCAATGAGCACCTCGCTGATATAATAGACCGGACGTTGAACCGGATGCTCCTTACCTGCCTCCTTTCGCTCCACCACAATAGCTACGCTGACCGCCCGAACATTAGCAGCAACATATAGCAGTAATGGCTCCTTGTCAACGGGAGCGGCGAGCGCAGGCGGATTGGCCAATTGCCGCTTTAAGTCCTCAAATGCTTCATCAGCAGCAGAACTCCAGACAAACTGATCCGTCTTTTTCAACATCTGATACAAAGGGATTGCCTTCTCACCCAGGCGACTGATAAACCGGCTTAGCGCAGCAATCCGGCCTGCCAGGCGCTGAACATCGTTGATACACTTCGGTTTAGCTAGGGAGGTGATAGCCGTGATCTTCTCTGTATTAGCCTCAATTCCCCTGTTGGACACTTGAAAACCCAATAGCTTGCCCGCCAGTACACCAAAGACACACTTGTCCGGATTAAGCATCATCTTGTATGTTCTTAGGTTATCAAAGGTTTCCTTCAAATCATCAATCAGAGTCTCCTTCTCCCTGGATTTAACCACGATATCATCCACGTAAGCACGTACATTACGGCCAATCTGCTTGTGAAGACAATTTTGTACACACCGTTGGTAAGTTGCCTGGGCACTCTTGAGCCCGAAGGGCATAGACACATAGCAGAAGGCTCCAAAGGGAGTTATAAATGTTGTCTTCTCCTGGTCCTTAACTGCCATTTTGATCTGATGATAGCCAGAATACGCATCCAAAAAACTTAAACGCTCACAACCTGCCGTAGCATCTATAATTTGATCAATACGGGGGAGGGCAAAAGGATCTGCTGGACAAGCTTTATTAAGATCTATGTAATCCACACACATGCGCCAGGTGCCATTTTTCTTGAGGGCCAGCACCGGATTGGCAAGCCACTCGGGGTGAAAAACTTCAACAATAAAGCCAGTTGCTAAGAGCCTGGCTACCTCTTCTCCAATCGCCTTGCGTCTTTCTTCGTTAAACCGGTGGAGGAACTGTTTCACCGGTTTATATTTAGGATCCACATTAAGTGTGTGCTCATCGAGTTGCCTCGGTACACCTAGCATGTCGGAGGGCTTCCATGCAAAAATGTCCCGATTCTCACGGATGAACTCGATGAGCGCGCTTTCCTATTTCGGATCCAAGTTGGCACTGATGCTGAACTGCTTGGACGAATCGCCAGGTACGAAGTCAACAAGCTTAGTTTTTGCTGCTGATTTGAACTTCAGGGCCGGATCATGCTCCGTAGTTGGCTTTTTCAACGGAGTCATGTCCGCCGGATCAACATTGTCCTTATAATACTTCAACTCCTCGGTGGCACAAACCGACTCTGCATAAGCCGCATCTCCTTCCTCGCATTCCAAAGCGATTTTGCGGCTTCCGTGAACCGTTATTGTCCCCTTGTGACCCAGCATCTTGAGCTGCAAATACACATAACATGGCTGAGCCATAAACTTGGCGTATGCCGGTCGCCCAAACAGGGCATGATATGGACTTTGGATTTTCACCACTTCAAACGTCAATGTCTCCGACCTGGAATCATGATCATCCCCAAAGGCCACTTCCAGAGCTATCTTACCAACGGGATATGCTGATCTGCCAGGCACTACACCGTGGAATACTGTATTAGACGGTTTGAGATTCTTATCTGTTAGTCCCATACGACGGAAGGTCTCATAGTACAGGATGTTAATGCTGCTCCCTCCATCCATGAGCACCTTGGTGAACTTATAACCTCCCACCTGAGGCGCCACCACCAGAGCCAGCTGACCCGGATTATCGACCTGGGGTGGGTGATCCTCTCTGCTCCATATGATTGGTTTTTCAGACCAACGTAGATAACGGGGTATGGCCGGTTCAACAGAGTTGACTGCCCGCCTCTGAACCTTCCGGTCTCGCTTGTCCAAGCTAGTGGTAAAGACATGGTACTGCCCACTACTCAACTACTTTGGGTTGCTCTGGTAACCTGACTGTTGCTGCTATTGGTTGTAACCACCCTGGTTGTTCTGACTATTTTGACCATTATGTCCGCCCGGATTACCATTAAATCCTGAACCGGAACTTCCTCCACCGTAACCCGGCCCGGACCCTGAGCCACCGCCAGATTCGTGATCATACCGGAAATTATTAGAATTCTTGAACTCCTGCATAATAAAGCAATCCTTCCAAAGGTGGTTTGCTGGCTCCTCTTTCATCCCATGTCTTGGACAGGGCTGGCTTAGCAGATAGTTTAGGCGGTTTGGGTTAGGGTTGGGTGCTCCATTATGATTTTTCGGCCTACCCTTGCGTCGCTGGCCATTGTCCTGTGCGTTGGTATTAGCCACAAAGTCCATGTTACCATCCGCTTTACGCTTGCCTCCTCCGCCATTGCCTACCCAGTGATGCTGCTGACCTTTGGAGCTGCTGTTCTTCTTCCCTTTCCCTGTTTTGTCATCATCAGATTCGGGATCCTTGGTACTATCAGAATCAGCATATTTCACCAAAGCGGCCATGAGGGTCCCCATGTCGGTGTAATGACACTTCATCCGTCCCAATTTCAACTTCAGGGGCCCAAACCGGCAGTTGCCTTCTAGGGTTAATACTGCGGTGTCAGCGTTGATGCGGTCTGAGGAGTGCAACACTTGTGAAACCCGGCGCACCCAATGAGTCGTTGATTCTCCCTCCTCCTGGACGCATGCCGCTAAGTCTACTATCGACATAGGCTGTTTACAGGTATCCTTGAAATTGCTGATAAACCAGGCTCGTAATTGGGCCCATGAACTGATAGAATTAGCTGGCAAGCTTTTTAACCAAGTACGGGCCGTTCCTTCAAGCATCATGGTGAAGTATTTCGCACACGCCGTGTCATCCACATCAAGCATTTCCATGGCCATCTCATAGCTCTCCACCCATGTCTCTGGAGGTTGATCCGCCGTGTAATTTGGTACCTTGCGCGGGCCTTTGAAATCCTTAGGTAGGCGCACGTTGCGTAAAGCGGGGATAAGGCAAGGCACCCCCAAAGAACTAGAAGTAACACCAGGTTCGATCGAGATGGTTGGACGAACCGGCGTGAGCTGCCGAGCCTGATGTTGTGCAGCTAACTCGGCCTCCCTGCGCGCTCGGGCCCGGTTCACCACTTCCTGAGCGTCATCAGCACCACCTGTCGGGTTGTTTCCATGGGGTGCTCCATGTCGTTCATTACTCAACACTGCTGGTTCATCCATATGTATGCTATAGCTCCGGCTTGGACGGGGGGTCGAGTGGATCCGGTCGCGGCTGTACGAGTACGCTTCCTGTTGGGCCAAAGCTGTCCTTAGAAGTTCCTTGACCCGTCGCGTCTCTACTGCCTGCGGCGAATCACCTTCAATTGGAATGGCCTCCAGCCGTGCAGCAGCGGCAACAAGATTGTCCATTGGGTTGGAGTAGTGACCCGGAGGTGTTAAAGCATCCTGACGTATAACGATGTTTTGACGAGGCGGGTCCATCTGACGAGGCTGAACCGGTGCACCAGTCCCAGGGGCTTCTGCCCGGTTCCCCTCCAGTGGATTGCCGGCTCTTGGTCCTGGAGTGTTGAAAAGGTCTCTGGCCTCGAAAACCGGAGGTAAGAAGGATCGGTGCTTCCTCCTCATGACTTCATGCGACGCGCTCTGGTCCAACATAAGCCTATAGGCCTGTGCGTCTAAAGCGGCCCGCTCTGCGGCCATCCTGGTGTCCTCAGCCGCCAGATCCGCCTTGGCCTGGGTGATCTGTTCCGTTATCTTTGCAATCTCCGTGTTGTGAATCTCCTGATCTGGCGAATTAACTTCCGCCATAAGCACAGCCAACGCATCAAATAGTTCTGATAGAACCTGAGCTGGCGGGCGCACAGGGCCTCCTGCCCCGGCAGCCGTCGCCGCTGCTGAACCGGAGATCGTTGCCGCGGCTGTCAAAGAATGAAGCACTGCTTGTGTTCTGGTCATGAATATTCCAACCCGGTTGGGCAGATCAGAGGGGTCCGGAATACTGTCGCCATCGGAACAGCTCCCAATCCGGCCATCTTGTAGCTGATAAAGAGATTCGGTTTCTCCGGTCGAAGATTCGTCACCGGAACAAATGATAGTCGCCCCGCGAAATTCCGATCCGTCCTCATAACTTCCTCCATGGATGACTCCCACGAAGGCACGCTTCATGGCCGGTTTAACCCGGGCGGATTGCGCACGCTGAGCCGTCTCGACGAGGTCGGTGCAGATGTCCGGCTCAGGGCCCGGTCCACCGATCTTGCCAATGAAAACGTGAATGCTACCAAAGGGGACCCGGTACTCGACTCAATTGAGCCGGCCTCGGGGCCCCAGCCTACCTCGTCGATGTAGATCTTGCCGCGACGACTCTTAGTCATCCGGCCTACAACGTAGCCCTCGAGTCCTTCAAAGCGGCCCTCCAAGAACCGGAAACCATCGTGCGATAGCCCCACGGTGGGCGCCAACTGTTGTGGTTTTGTCACGGCAGATGTCCTAGAGAAAGGACTTAGTCGTGGAGCCATCGCGACGGGTTAGCTTGAAGGGGTTAAAGCGGACACAAGGACGCAAGAGAGTTTATACTAGTTCGGCCCCTTCGATGAAGGTAAAAGCCTACGTCTAGTTGTGATGGAATTGATGGGGTTTCGATGACTAGGGAGCAAACAAGCTTCGCCTATGTCTCGAGTTGTTGTCTGTCCCCTGAACCGCTGCCGGGTCGTCCCCTTATATACTCGGGTGACGCCCGTCGGTTCACAGATTCCCAATACCGGCTCATAGATGTGTCCGGTTTGGTCTCTACTTATTCCTAACTTACAATACAAGTTACATACCAACGCCGGTTTACGGCTACAGGCCTTAAACCGACCATGGGCCTTGAGCTCTCATCTGCCTTCTTGGGCTTTAACATAATTAACTACTAATGAAGTTAACCCGGCCCAGATAGGCCGGTTTACGCCCAGATAGGTTTACCTTAATACTTTTGTTGTAGTTGTGGATGCTTGCAATAGAGGTTAATCATAAGTGGGATGCTTGTCCAAGTAAGGACAACAACCAAGCACTGGTCCACCCACATACCAAATTATCAAAGTACCGAACGTGAATCATATGAATGTGATGAAACCTAGCTTGACGATATTCCCATGTGTCCTCGGGAGCGCTTTACATCATATAAGAGTTTTTCCAGGCTTGTCCTTTGCTACAAAAAGGATTGGGCCACCTTGCTGCACTTTATTTACTTTTGTTACTTGTTACTCGTTACAAATTATCCTATCACAAAACTATCTGTTACCTATTATTTCAGTGCTTGCAGAGAATACCTTGCTGAAAACCGCTTATCATTTCCTTCTGCTCCTCGTTGGGTTCGACACTCTTACTTATCGAAAGGACTACGATAGATCCCCTATAATTGTGGGCCATCATGCAAGCAGACTCAAACGACACACACGGACAAATTGCATCGCTGCTGTGTTGGAGTTGTTCTGAAGTACTTAGGCCAACTCCACCGCGCGACCCCAAACAAATGTCCATTTTGTCTGGATTCTGTCCGTTTGGATAGGGCGATGGGGTCGTGTCCGGGCCTGTCCTGGGATGCGGTGGCCGTGCGCCCAGCGCGCGGCTGCATCCCGGCCGCATCCTATCTGCGTACATTTTTCTTTGCAAGTCCTTAACTTCTTTTCATCATTCATTTTCGGTACATGAAAAATACATCATCACATTTTGACTAGTAAAGCAAGACCAAAAAAATAAGAACAACAGGAATACATTTTAGAAGATACCCAACTTCCATAACTGCTCCCTTGAGTTGGGTTAGGGCCTTCTCGATGCACTCATTGTTGATCTGTGGAGGAGGCTCGATCTGGCATCCTCCTTTCTTCTTCAAGCCAGAAGTCGATGTTGCTTCCTCACACCTAGTCTCGTGTCTAGCCTCTAATCTAGCAACAAGTGCACTTGTCTCATCTACAGCCTCTATGCTAGCTAAAAGTGCACAAACATGTACTAAATTTTGCTCTATCAATATATCGATGCACTCTTCTTCCCAATACCAAAACTTGCATCCATGCTACAAAATAAAATTTGTAGTTAGCACAACTAGTCAAAACTAGAGCAGAAACACAAGCTAAAAAGAGCACATACCCCATCGTTTAAGCACTTGATGAACACCCATGTGGGATGTTCCGGCGTTGTAGACACGCGGCGCACGACCATCCTTGGGCAGTGGTCGCACTTAATGAGTGGCAACGGTGCACCGGCAAGCTTTTGGGCAAGCACCGAGCCCGGCCGACCGACATTCATGTATCTGCCAGCGGACCACCGACGGTGCAGATCTGACCGGCTAGAGGAGGAGCCACTGCCTGCATGTGGCCTTGCGGCCCTGCCAGGGCCTTCCGGTGAGGTGCCCGGCCAGTCCATGGCGCGGCCCGGCCTCCCACAGCCGGGCAAGCTCAAGACCGACCGGATCCGCCCCAAATCCGGCCGGTGGGTGCGCAAACCAGGTGGCCGTGGTTGGGTAGCTCGGCGGCACCGAGGGGAAGGGGCTGGGCTAGCGTGCGTCCAAACTGCATGGCTGCAATGGCAGCGGCGGCAGCGGCAGCGAGGGGAAGAGTGGAGGGGGTGCGGCCGGAGGGAGGGAGGGGTGGGTAGAAAAAGGCCCGCCCTGTGCCCCCGATGGGCGGGCCAGGGGAGGACACGCGCAGACGGCCCGCGCGCCCGCATGGTTTCCGTTTCACCCCAAAAGCTGCGCAAACTTGGGCTGCGGATGAGTCGAAAGCGGATACAAAACGGACAAAAGTCCATTTGCTCCCGCGCGCTGGACCGCCTCGTTTGTCCGTTTTACCCCAAACGGACGGGGGCGGACAGGATAGGGTCGCGCGGTGGAGTTGGCCTTAACGCTGCAGGTGGGAGTGGGTTTAAGTGGGATTCACTATCCCATCCCACTTAAACCGCTTCAGCGGGAGGCCACTAGACAGGTAGAAAACTAAGTGGGCTAGCCCTATTAGCCCAGTGGAACCCCACCTTAGCCCGATAGGTTAGTTCTCTCACTGGACAGAGGAGGCACTACAATGCAGACGCACTCCTGCCGCTGCCGCTCGATGGCCGCCGCTGCATCACCTTCTCTTCTGCCTCGCACTCAGCACCTCTCGGCCTCCCCTCCCTCGCAACTTCTTGCTGTCACAATCAAGACTCGCTGATCCCCTCGACCATGGCCGGACGCGATGGTCAGGTCGTCGGCGGCCCCAACCCCGACCCCCAAGTCGCCGGCAGCCCCAAACCCGACCTCCAGCTCGCTGGTAGCCCCAACCCCGCTCCAGGTCGCCGGCTCCCCAACCCCGACTCCTAGCTCGCCTACTGCAGGTAGTCAAACATTCAGATCCTTATCCTTTCCATGTACCATGTAGGATTCAAATGCTGATGGATTTCTCATGGATTCTATTGAAAATTTGCAAGATTCCTGTTTCAGTTTCTGTTAAGAGTCAAGATCAAGTTATTGATGGTTTGCTCATGGATTCAGATGCTTACTTTCCTTCTAAGTTCAGAGTCAAGATCTACTGAAATTAAATCCCCCCCCTCTATTTCAAGTTGTCATTTCTAACCAAAACTTGCATCTATAGTGTTGTTATTAAATGAACTTGAATCTTACTGTATTTTGTTGGATACAAATAGTCTGAAAAAAGATAGAATGAATGTCTCTGCATTTTATACCCCATGGGAAGGCAGATGCTTACAAAATGAACTTGCACAAAAGTGAGGAGCAACTTCTACAAATAGTCTGAAACAAGTTAGGTTTAGCATTCTGGTTTGCAGAGGGCTTTGAATTCAAATGAATTGTTTGTTTCACAACTATATGTAATTTCCATTGCCATAAGTGAGGAGCAATCAGTAGTACAGCAGGTTCTTCCTTTCTTATTCTGTTGTACCTGTTAATAATGTCTGAACTTAACTCATCATATTTAACTTGGTTGTGAAAATTTTCAGATCTTGAGGAGCACAAGGTTACTAATGAGCTCTCGCGTGCCTTCAAAATTGAGAAGGCAATGGCTCGGATCTTGAAGAGCACAAGGGTGCTGCCGAGCTCCTTATGGAACCACCAAAGTGCAAGAAAAGGAAGCGAAGTAGGCAGAGTAGCGGCGAGCTTCATGGGGATCATCATGAAGTCGTCGACATCCAAGAAAAAGAGGAAGGTAAAATTATCACACTACTTTATCATGAAGCCGTCAACGTTCAAGAAATAGACATAAAGTATTTAGGTCTATTTTATTGTTTAGCAATACTTACTAATCCACCTGCACCATTGTTTGGACATTTGGCCGTTGACATGGATAAGCAGGCACCACCATTGAAGAAGAAAGGGCTTAATAAGGTGAATTTGATTGCGAATGATTATCTCTAAATCAAATTGCCCTTCTCAAGATTATTTGTCTACCCTTTTTGTTGGGGAACGTAGTAATTTCAAAAAAATTCCTACGCACACGCAAGATCATGGTGATGCATAGCAACGAGAGGGGAGAGTGTTGTCCACGCACCCTCGTAGACCGAAAGTGGAAGCGTTAGCACAACGCGGTTGATGTAGTCGTACGTCTTCACGATCCGACCGATCAAGTACCGAACGCACGGCACCTCCGAGTTCAGCACACGTTCAACCCGATGACGTCCCTCTAACTCCGATCCAGCTGAGTGTTGAGGGAGAGTTTCATCAGCACGATGGCGTGGTGACGATGATGATGTTCTACCGACGCAGGGCTTCGCCTAAGCACCGCTACAGTATTATCGAGGTGGACTATGGTGGAGGGGGGCACCGCACACGGCTAAAAGATCAAACGATCAATTGTTGTGTCTCTAGGGTGCCCCCTGCCCCCGTATATAATGGAGCAAGGGGGAGGTGAGGCCGGTCTAGAGGGGGCGCGCCAAGAGGAGTCCTACTCCTACCGGGAGTAGGACTCCCTCCCTTTTCCTTGTTGGACTAGGAGTGCAGGGGAAAGAGGTGGAGGAGAAGAAGGAAAGGGGGGCGCCGCCCCCCTCTCCTTGTCCTATTCGGAATACCGGGAGGGGCGTGCGGCCCTTGCCCTGGCCACCTCTCCTATTCTACACTAAGGCCCACTATGGCCCATTAACCCCCGGGGGGTTCCGGTAACCCCGCCGGTACTCCGGTAAAATCCCGATTTCACCCGGAACGCTTCCGATATCCAAACATAGGCTTCCAATATATCAATCTTCATGTCTCGACCATTTCGAGACTCCTAGTCATGTCTGTGGTCACATCCGGGACTCCAAACAACCTTCGGTACATCAAAACATATAAACTCATAATATAACTATCATCGAAACGTTAAGCGTGCGGACCCTACGGGTTCGAGAAATATGTAGACATGACCGAGACATGTCTCGGGTCAATAACCACTAGCAGAACCTGGATGCTCATATTGGCTCCTACATATTCTATGAAGATCTTTATCGGTCAGACCGCATAACAACATACGTTGTTCCTTTTGTCATCGGTATGTTACTTGCCCGAGATTCGATCGTCGGTATCTCAATACCTAGTTCAATCTCGTTACCGGCAAGTCTCTTTACTCATTCCGTAATACATCATCCCGCAACTAACTCATTAGTTGAAATGCTTGCAAGGCTTTAGTGATGTGCATTACCGAGAGGGCCCAGAGATACCTCTCTGACAGACGGAGTGACAAATCCTAATCTCGAAATATGCCAACCCAACAAGTACCTTCGGAGACACCTGTAGAGCACCTTTATACTCACCCAGTTATGTTGTGATGTTTGGTAGCACACAAATTATTCCTCCGGTAAACAGGAGTTGCATAATCTCATAGTCATAGGAACATGTATAAGTCATGAAGAAAGCAATAGCAACATACTAAATGATCGGGTGCTAAGCTAACGGAATGGGTCAGGTCAATCACATCATTCTCCTAATGATGTGATCCCGTTAATCAAATGACAACCCATGTCAATGGCTAGGAAACTTAACCATCTTTGATCAACGAGCTAGTCAAGTAGAGGCATACTAGTGACACTCTGATTGTCTATGTATTCACACATGTATTATGTTTCCGGTTAATATAATTCTAGCATGAATAATAAACATTTATCATGATATAAGGAAAGAAATAATAACTTTATTATTGCCTCTAGGGCATATTTCCTTCAGTCTCCCACTTGCACTAGAGTCAATAATCTAGATTACACAGTAATGATTCTAACACCCATGGAGCCTTGGTGCTGATCATCTTTTGCTCGTGGAAGAGGCTTAGTTAATGGGTCTGCAACATTCAGATCCGTATGTATCTTGAAAATTTCTATGTCTCCCACCTGGACTAAATCCCGAATGGAATTGAAGCCTCTCTTGATGTGCTTGGTTCTCTTGTGAAATCTGGATTCCTTCGCCAAGGCAATTGCACCAGTATTGTCACAAAATATTTTCATTGGACCCAATGCACTAGGTATGACACCTAGATCGGATATGAACTCCTTCATCCAGACTCCTTCATTTGCTGCTTCTGAAGCAGCTATGTACGCCGCTTCACACGTAGATCCTGCCACGACGCTTTGTTTAGAACTGCACCAACTGACAGCTCCACTGTTCAATGTAAACACGTATTCGGTTTGCGATTTAGAATCATCCGGATCAGTGCCAAAGCTTGCATCAACGTAACCATTTACGATGAGCTCTTTGTCATCTCCATAAATGAGAAACATATCCTTAGTCCTTTTCAGGTATTTCAGGATGTTCTTGACCATTGTCCAGTGATCCACTCCTGGATTACTTTGGTACCTCCCTGCTAGACTTATAGCAAGGCACACATCAGGTCTGGTACACAACATTGCATACATGATAGAGCCTATGGCTGAAGCATAGGGAACATATTTCATCTTCTCTCTATCTTTTGCAGTGGTCGGGCATTGAGTCTTACTCAACTTCACACCTTGTAACACAGGCAAGAATCCTTTCTTTGCTTGATCCATTTTGAACTTCTTCAAAACTTTGTCAAGGTATGTGCTTTGTGAAAGTCCAATTAAGCGTCTTGATCTATCTCTATAGATCTTGATGCCCAATATATATGTAGCTTCACCGAGGTCTTTCATTGAAAAACTCTTATTCAAGTATCCCTTTATGCTATCCAGAAATTCTATATCATTTCCAATCAGTAATATGTCATCCACATATAATATCAGAAATGCTACAGAGCTCCCACTCACTTTCTTGTAAATACAGACTTCTCCAAAAGTCTGTATAAAACCAAATGCTTTGATCACACTAGCAAAGCGTTTATTCCAACTCCGAGAGGCTTGCACCAGTCCATAAATGGATCGCTGGAGCTTGCACACTTTGTTAGCTCCCTTTGAATCAACAAAACCTTCTGGTTGCATCATATACAACTCTTCTTCCAGAAACCCATTCAGGAATGCAGTTTTTACATCCATTTGCCAAATTTCATAATCATAAAATGCGGCAATTGCTAACATGATTCAGAGAGACTTAAGCATCGCTACGGGTGAGAAGGTCTCATCGTAGTCAATCCCTTGAACTTGTCGAAAACCTTTCGCAACAAGTTGAGCTTTATAGACAGTAACATTACCGTCAGCGTCAGTCTTCTTCTTGAAGATCCATTTATTCTCAATGGCTTCCCGATCATCCGGCAAGTCAACCAAAGTCCACACTTTGTTCTCATACATGGATCCCATCTCAGATTTCATGGCCTCAAGACATTTTGCGGAATCTGGGCTCACCATCGCTTCTTCATAGTTCATAGGTTCGTCATGGTCTAGTACCATAACCTCCAGAATAGGATTACGGTACCACTCTGGTGCAGATCTTTCTCTGGTTGACCTACGAGGTTCAGTAACAACTTGATCTGAAGTTTCATGATCATCATCATTAACTTCCTCACTAATTGGTGTAGGTGTTGCAGAAACCGGTTTTTGTGATGAACTACTTTCCAATAAGGGAGTAGGTATAGTTACCTCATCAAGTTCTACTTTCCTCCCACTCACTTCTTTCGAGAGAAATTCCTTCTCTAGAAAAACTCTGAATTTAGCAACAAAACTCTTGCCTTCGGATCTATGATAGAAGGTGTACCCAACAGTCTCCTTTGGGTATCATATGAAGACACATTTCTCCGATTTGGGCTCGAGCTTATCAGGTTGAAGTTTTTTCACATAAGCATCACAACCCCAAACTTTAAGAAACGACAACTTTGGTTTCTTGCCAAACCATAGTTCATAAGGCATCGTCTCAACGGATTTTGATGGTGTCCCATTTAACGTGAATGCAGCCGTCTCTAAAGCATAACCCAAAAATGATAGGGGTAAATCAGTAAGAGACATCATAGATCGCACCATATCTAGTAAAGTACGATTACGACGTTCGGACACACCATTACGCTATGGTGTTCTGGGTGGCGTGAGTTGCGAAACTATTCCACATTGTTTCAAATGTAGACAAACTCATAACTCAAATATTCTCCTCCATGATCAGATTGTAGAAACTTTATTTTCTTGTTACGATGATTTTCAACTTCACTCTGAAATTCTTTGAACTTTTCAAATGTTTCAGACTTATGTTTCATTAAGTAGATATACCCATATCTGCTTAAATCATCTATAAAGGTGAGAAAATAACGATATCCTCCACGAGCCTCAACATTCATCGGACCACATACATCTGTATGTATGATTTCCAATAAATCTATTGCTCTCTCCATAATACCGGAGAACGGCGTTTTGGTCATCTTGCCCATGAGGCACGGTTCGCAAGTACCAAGTGATTCATAATCAATTGGTTCCAAAAGTCCATCAGTATGGAGTTTCTTCATGCACTTTACACCGACATGACCTAAACGGCAGTGCCACAAATAAGTTGCACTATCACTATCAACTCTGCATCTTTTGGCTTCAATATTATGAATATGTGTATCACTACTATCGAGATTCAACAAAAATAGACCACTCTTCAAGGGTGCATGACCATAAAAGATATTACTCATATAAATAGAACAACCATTATTCTCTGATTTAAATGAATAACCGTCTTGCATCAAACAAGACCCAGATATAATGTTCATGCTCAACGCTGGCACCAAATAACAATTATTTAGGTCTAATATTAATCCCGAAGGTAGATGTAGAGGTAGCGTGCCGACCACGATCACATCGACTTTGGAACCATTTCCCACGCGCATCGTCACCTCGTCCTTAGCCAATCTTCGCTTAATCCGTAGCCCCTGATTCGAGTTGCAAATATTAGCAACAGAACCAGTATCAAATACCCAGGTGCTACTGCGAGCATTAGTAAGGTACAGATGAATAACATGTATATCACATATACCTTTGTTCACTGATAACCCACAAGTATAGGGGATCGCAACAGCTTTCGAGGGTAGAGTATTCAACCCAAATTTATTGATTCGACACAAGGGGAGCCAAAGAATACAAAGGTTCCTGATTCATTCTACCAGTTCTAGTAGCCACTTTAACAGCATAATCATTCTTCTTAATATTCATCTCATTGAGCAATTCTTTTTAGCTTTAAGTACTTGTTCTACTTGAGTGGTAACCATAGAAGCATGTTTGCTAACAAGTTTAAGTTCACCTCTGATATTAGCCATATAATCACCCAAGTATTTAATCATATCAGCATCTTGTTTTAATTGTCTACCGAAATAAGCATTGAAGTCTTCTTGCTTAAACATAAAATTATCAAACTCATCCAAGCATTGGCTAGCAATTTTAGCAGGAGGGATTTCAGCTTTATCATATCTATAGAGAGAATTTACCTTTACTACCTGTGTCGGGTTATCGGGGTCTGGAGGTTCTTCGATAAATAAGGGATTAAGATCATATGTTTCTTCAATAGGCGGTAAATTAAGACCATGTATTTCTTCAATAGGAGGTAAATTCTTAACATCTTCAGCTTTAATACCTTTTTCTTTCATAGATTTCTTTGCCTCTTGCATATCTTCAGGACTGAGAAATAGAACACCTCTCTTCTTCGGAGTTGGTTTAGGAATAGGATCATTAATTGGAGCAGGAGCTGGCTCAGGAGGTGCCCAATTATTTTCATTTGTCAACATATTATTCAATAAGATTTCAGCTTCATCCGGTGTTCTTTCCCTGAACAGAGAACCAACACAACTATCCAGGTAATCTGTGGAAGCATCGGTTAGTCCATTGTAAAAGATATCAAGTATTTCATTTTTCTTAAGAGGATGATCAGGCAAAGCATTAAGTAACTTGAGAAGCCTCCCCCAAGCTTGTGGGAGACTCTCTTCTTTAATTTGCACAAAGTTGTATATTTCCTTTAAAGCAGCTAGTTTCTTATGAGAACGGAAATATTTTAAGGATATAAAAGTAGTTAGATCTCTCATCATTAGTGAACAGGGTGGCTATATCAGTTAATTTAGTAAGATGTGCCACAACAGTTTCAGATTCACAACCATGAAAAGGATCAAATTCAACCAAAGTAATTATATCAGGATCAACAGAGAATTCATAATCCTTATTAGTAACACAGATAGGTGGAGTAGCAAAAGCAGGGTCAGGTCTCATCCTAGCATTTAGAGATTGCTTATTCCATTTAGATAATAACCTTTTGAGTTCATATCTATCTTTGCAAGCTAAAATAGCTAAAGCAGCTTCTTGATCAAATAAATAACCCTCAGGAATAACAAGTGATTCTTCATCATCACTTTCATCATCATAATCAGATTCAATATTTTTAATCTCTCTAGCCCTAGCAAGTCATTCCTCGAGAAAATCACCAAGTGGCACAGTAGTATCAAGCATAGAAGTAGTTTCATCATAAGTATCATGTATAGCAGAAGTAGCATCATCAATAACATGCGACATATCAGAACGAATAGCAAAAGCAGGTTTAGGTGTCGCAAGCTTACTCATAACAGAAGGTGAATCAAGTGCAGAGCTAGATGGCAGTTCCTTACCTTCCCTCATAGTTGAGGGATAAATCTTGGTTCTTGGATCTTTCAAGTTCTTCATAATGATAAGTAGATATAAATCCCAAGTGACTCAGAGATTAGAGCTATGCTCCCCGGCAATGGTGCCAGAAATTAGTCTTGATAACCCACAAGTATAGGGGATCGCAACAGCTTTTGAGGGTAGAGTATTCAACCCAAATTTATTGATTCGACACAAGGGGAGCCAAAGAATATTCTCAAGTGTTAGCAGCTGAGTTGTCAATTCAACCACACCTGGAAACTTAGTATCTGCAGTAGAGTGTTTAGTAGCAAAGTAATACGATAGTGGTGTAACGGTAACAAAAGATTAATGAAAGCAAAGTAATATTTTTGGTATTATGTAGTGATTGTAACAATAGCAACGGGAAAGTAAATAAGCGTAAACCAGTATATGGAAAGCTCGTAGGCATCGGATCAATGATGGATAATTATGCCGGATGCGGTTCATCATGTAACAGTCATAACATAGGGTGACACAGAACTAGCTCCAATTCATCAATGTAATGTAGGCATGTATTCCGAATATAGTCATACGTGCTTATGGAAAAGAACTTGCATGACATCTTTTGTCCTACCCTCCCATGGCAGCGGGGTCCTAATGGAAACTAAGGGATATTAAGGCCTCCTTTTAATAGAGAACCGGAACAAAGCATTAGCACATAGTGAATACATGAACTCCTCAAACTACGGTCATCACCGGTAAGTATCCCGATTATTATCACTTCGGGGTTAACGGATCATAACACATAATAGGTGACTATAGACTTGCAAGATAGAATCAAGAACTCTCATATATTGATGAAAACATAATAGGTTCAGATCTGAAATCATGGCACTCGGGCCCTAGTGACAAGCATTAAGCATAGCAAAGTCATAGCAACATCAATCTCAGAACATAGTGGATACTAGGGATCAAACCCTAACAAAACTAACTCGATTACATGATAAATCTCATCCAACCCATCACCGTCCAACAAGCCTACAATGGAATTACTCACGCACGGCGGTGAGCATCAGGAAATTGGTGATGGAGGATGGTTGATGATGATGACGGCGACGAATCCCCCTCTCCGGAGCCCCCGAACGGACTCCAGATCAGCCCTCCCGAGAGGTTTTAGGGCTTGGCGGCGGCTCCGTATCGTAAAACGCGATGATTTCTTCTCTCCTATTTTTTTCTCCCTGAAAGCAGTTATATAGAGTTGGAGTTGGAGTCAGGAGATCTCCAAGGGGCCCACGAGGTAGGGGGCGCCCTAGGGGGGCGCCCCCACCCTCGTGGCAAGGGTGTGGGCCCCCTGGTCTTCATCTTTGGCGAGGATTTTTTATTATTTATTGTAAGATACTCCGTGGAGTTTCAGGTCATTCCGAGAACTTCTGTTTTCTGCACATAAAACAACATCATGGCACTGCTGAAAACAGCGTCAGTCTGAGTTAGTTCCATTCAAATCATACAAGTTAGAGTCCAAAACAAGGGCAAAAGTGTTTGGAAAAGTAGATACGACGGAGACATATCATTCACCTTGCCATCCTTCTTATCCGCCAAATACTTGGGGCAGTTCCGCTTCCAGTGACCAGTCTGCTTGCAGTAGAAGCACTCGGTCTCAGGCTTAGGTCCAGACTTGGGTTTCTTCTCCTGAGCAGCAACTTGCTTGTTGTTCTTCTTGAAGTTCCCCTTCTTCTTCCCTTTGCCCTTTTCTTGAAACTGGTGGTCTTATTGACCATCAACACTTGATGCTCCTTTTTGATTTCTACCTCCGCAGCCTTTAGCATTGCGAAGAGCTCGGGAATCGTCTTATCCATCCCTTGCATGTTATAGTTCATCACGAAGCTCTTGTAGCTTGGTGGCAGTGATTGGAGAATTCTGTCAATGGCGCTATCATCCGGAAGATTAACTCCCAGTTGAATCAAGTGATTGCAATACCCAGACATTTTGAGTATATGCTCACTGACAGAACTATTCTCTTCCATCTTGCAGCTGTAGAACTTATTGGAGACTTCATATCTCTCAATTCGGGCATTTCTTGAAATATTAACTTCAACTCCTGGAACATCTCATATGCTCCATGACATTCAAAACGTCGTTCAAGTCCCGGTTCTAAGCCGTAAAGCATGGCACGCTGAACTATCGAGTAGTCATCAACACGTGACTGCCAGGCATTCACAATGTCTGTAGTTGCTGGCGCAGGTGGTACACTATAACACCCTCGATGCGGCTATATCTCCCACGTGTCGAAGCACGACTTAGAGGCATAACCGCATTTAAAGCAATGTCGCAAGTGAGGTAATCTTCACACAACCCATGTAATACATAAGGGAAAGAGATACATAGTTGGCTTACAATCGCCACTTCACACAATACATGAATAAAGCATTACAACATCCAAATACACTCAAGGTCCGACTACGGAACCAAAATAGAAGAAGAACCCCAAATGCAACAGGGTCCCCGATCGACCCCAACTGGGCTCCACTACTGATCAACTAGAACGGAACAACACAAAAGGACAAGATCTTCATTGAGCTCCTCCTTGAGCTTGGTTGCATCATCTGCCCGGTTCAACGGCACCTGCAAGATGGTTTTGGAAGTATCTGTGAGTCACGGGGACTCAGCAATCTCACACCCTCGCGATCAAGACTATTTAAGCTTATAGGAAGGGTAAAAGGTATGAGGTGGAGCTGCAGCAAGCGACTAGCATATATGGTGGCTAACATACGCAAATGAGAGCGAGAAGAGAAGGCAAAGCACGGTCGATAAAAGTATGATCAAGAAGTGATCCTAGAACAACCTACGTCAAGCATAACTCCAACACCGTGTTCACTTCCCGGACCCCGCCGAGAAGAGACCATCACGGTAACACACGCGGTTGATGTATTTTAGTTAAGGTCAACTTCAGGTTTTCTACACCGGACATTAACAAATTCCCATCTGCCCATAACCGCGGGCACGGCTTTCCAAAGTTCAAATCCCTGCAGGGGTGTCCCAACTTAGCCCATGACAAGCTCTCACGGTCAACGAAGGAATAGACCTTCTCCCGAGACATTCCGATCAGACTCGGTATCCCGGTTCTACAAGACACTTTGACAAGTTAAAACCAATCCAGCAACACCGCCCGAATGCGCCGACAAATCCCGATAGGAGCTGCACATATCTCGTTCTCAGGGCACACTCAGATGAGACATCCTACGAGTAAAACCAAACCTCAAGTTGCCCCGAGGTGGCCCCGCAGTTTGCTCGGTTGGACCAACACTCAGAGGAGCACTGGCCCGGGGGGGTTAAAATAATGATGACCCTTGGGCGCGTGACCCCCAAGGGAAAAGAAAAGGCTAGGTGGCGAATGGTAAAACCAATGTTGGGCATTGCTGGAAGAGTTTTATTCAAGGCGAACTGTCAAGGGGTTCCCATTATTACCCAACCGCGTAAGGAACGCAAAATCCGGGAACATAACACCGATATGACGGAAACTAGGGCGGCAAGAGTGGAACAAAACACCAGGCATAAGGCCGAGCCTTCCACCCTTTACCAAGTATATAGATGCATTAATTAAATAAGATATATTGTGATATCCCAACAAGTAAACATGTTCCAACAAGGAACAACAACTCCATGTTCCAACAAGGAACAAACTTCAATCTTCACCTGCAACTAACAACGCTATAAGAGGGGCTGAGCAAAGCGGTAACATAGCCAATCAACGGTTTGCTAGGACAAGGTGGGTTAGAGGCTTGGTTCAACAATATAGGAGGCATGATAAGCAAGTGGTAGGTATCGCAGCATAGGCATAGCAAAAGAGCGAGCATCTAGCAAGCAAAGATAGAAGTGATTTCGAGGGTATGATCATCTTGCCTGAGATCCGCAAGGAAGAAGAACGAGTCCATGAAGAAGACAAACAGGCGTAGTCGAACGGGTCCTCACAAAAGCGACGTTAACGCAAACAACCCGAAGAAGCATCACCGGAAAGAAAGCACACAACATAGTAAACAACCAACACATGAACATGGTATGATATGCGGGATGCGGTATGCTATGCATATGCATGATTTGACAAGGGATGATTGAACCTGGCCTCAACTTGGAAATCCAAGTGTGCCACTGGAAAGGTGAGGTGATTTCGGTTGAAATCGATATAAAGAACACCGCAATCGGAGTTACGGTTTGGAAATGGCAAGCAAATCAAATATGGCACCGGTCTGCGATAATCAGCAAGTAGCCATATAAATGCAACAAGATGAACATGCTACAGCACCCTAACATGGCATCAAAATGCATGGCAGGGATCCATTCATGATGCTTAACAAAAGACTAGCACTGAGCTACGGCCAATTCATCCATTAACAGGTTCAAACAAGCATGGCAAAAGTGCAATTGGTAAACAGATCTCAGACTTAGTGAAATTAACACTTGTCTGGAATTTCAGATCAGGTAGCACACTTTGGAGCAATAAAACTATATGCTACAGGAACTTAACATGGCAAAGCAAGGCATGGCATGGAGCTACTCAAAGAGCTTAACAAAAGTCCCTTAGTGACCTTGAGCCAAAAGGGATCAGAAAATACATTTACAAGCATGTGAACATGGCAAAAGCATAATCAGTTCTCAAACTTAGTGAAAACTGGGACATGCAAAATCAGATATCAAGTAGGCATGTTTACGAGCTCGATGCACTCACTACAGAGAAATTCATGACAATTTAAGCATACACCCATCAAGAATACACATTATATAAGCTAGACATGGCAAGAACAACAACATAGCATGCACGGATCGACTACAACATCCTCGGCAAAATCACTAAGTAGACAATCTGCCCAGATTCACGAAATGACAAAAGTAGAGCTCGATTGACTCAAGCTAGGGTGCTCCATAATTGCAAACAAAGACATGGATGGATAGAGCACTACACGATTAACAAAACATCCTTACTTATCATCCTCAAAAGAGGCACGGATCACTAGGAAACAACATGAACATATGGCATATTGAAATAAACAGATCAAGGACTTAGTGGAAATGCTAAGTCCCTGAAATCAGCATTAACAAGTGCACCACTTTGCAAGCTTGTGCTAGTCACCACACACATCACAAAAATACATGGATGGCACCACTGGAAAGATGGCAAAACCTATAACAAACATATGTAGAGCTCATGGGCATAACATGCACACAATAATCATGGCAAAAATGACAAATATCTAAATGGAGCAGCAGATCTGACAATTATCTCATCTAGCATACTTCCAACAGCATTTCAGGCATCAAGATGAACTCAAATGAAAATGATGCAATGAGATGAAATGATGTGCTCTCTGAGACGAACATTTTGATATGCTATATGCATGAATCGGAGCTACGGATGCAAAGTTACGGAATGATGAACATGGGCATGTGAATCTGGGAATTTCGGGGACTTAGAGAAATTTACCCCGCGGGAAAAGTCAACGGGTGGACGAGGTGGTTCCGGGACGAAGCGACCCGGGGACGGGCGCGGGCGTTTGGTTAGACGACCTGGTGGATCTCGTCCAGGGGCAGATCAACGCCGGCGGCGAGCTCCTCCGGCGAGGGCGCGGATGCCGAGGAGGTCGAGGAGGAGGAGCACGGTCGCCGGGGCACGGCACCAGCGAAGGGCGACGCAGGGCCGGGCGCTCGGGTGGCGCAGCGCGCTCACAGGAGGAAGGCGGCGCAGGAAGGTGGCCATGGCGCGGCGGCGCTGGAGGGCTCCGGCGAGGGCGGAGGAAGTCCGGCGAGGCAATGGCAAGTCGAGGGAGGCCGGGATACACTCGATCCGGTGGAGGACGAGGTCGGGGATCCATCTCCGGCGATGGACGGAGCTTGGGGAGGCACGAGGGTCCTGGTGGCGAGCTCCGGCGAGGTTGACCGGCGGTGGCGCGGCGTACTCCAGCGAGAGGCGCGGGGAAGGTGCTCGGGCGGCGGCGGCCCAAACTGGCCCGGGGCGGGCCCGATCTGGGCTCCCTCGGGCCCGGCGGCGGGGAGGAGGCAGGGGGCGACGTGTCGCCTCCTGGTTGGTCGCGGAAGGCGGCAGGGTGACGTGGCGCGACGGGATTCGCCGGAGTGAGGTGGAGGCGGCGGCTGGACATGACCGGCAGGTGGAAGAAGTGTCCGGCAGCGCGAAGGGAGTGGATCTAGGGTTTCGTCTGCGCGGAAATTTCGGAGGAGAGCACATATTTATAGGTAGAGGGAGCTAGGAGAGTCCAAATGAGGTGCGGTTTTCGGCCACGCGATCGTGATCGAATGACCGAGATGATGGAAGAGGTTTAGGTGGGTTTTGGGCCAAAATGGAGGGGTGTTGGGCTGCAACCCACACGAGGCCTTTTCGGTCCCTCGGTTAACCATTGGAGTATCAAACGAAGTCCAAATGGCACGAAACTTGACAAGCGGTCTACCGGTAGTAAACCAAGGCCACTTGGCAAGTCTCAGTCCAATCCGGAAATGTTTAATCACCACACACAAAAGAAAGGTAGAAAGGGACACCGGATGACATAGGGGCGCCGGATTGCAAAACGGACAACGGGGAAAATGCTCGGATGCATGAGGCGAACATGTATGAAAATGAAATGCACATGATGACATGATATGCAATGCATGACACACAAGCAATGACGAGGCAACAACAGCGAATAACTGGACGACACCTGGCACATCGGTCTCGGGGCGTTACATACACCTAGTGGTGCTTCCAAGACGTAATTCTTCTGTGCAGCAATGAGGATAATCCTCAAGTTACGGACCCAGTCCGTGTAATTGCTACCATCATCTTTCAACTTTGCTTTCTCAGGGAACGCATTAAAATTCAACAGAACAACAGCACGGGCCATCTATCTACAACCAACATAGACAAGCGAGATACTATCAGGTACTAAGTTCATGATAAATTTAAGTTCAATTAATCATACTATTACTTAAGAACTCCCACTTAGATAGACATCCCTCTAATCTTCTAAGTGATCACGTGATCCATATCAACTAAACCATGTCTGATCATCACGTGAGATGGAGTAGTTTCAATGGTGAACATCACTATGTTGATCATATCTACTATATGATTCACGCTCGACCTTTCGGTCTCCGTGTTCCGAGGCCATATCTATTATATGCTAGTCTCGTCAAGTTTAACCTGAGTATTCCACGTGTGCAACTGTTTTGCACCCGTTGTATTTGAATGTAGAGCCTAAAATACCCGATCGTCACATGGTGTCTCAGCACGAAGAACTTTCGCAACAATGCATACTCAGGGAGAACACTTATACTTTGATAATTTAGTGAGGGATCATCTTATAATGCTACCATCAATCAAAGCAAGATAAGATGCATAAAATATAAACATCATATGCAATCAATATAAGTGTTATGATATGGCCATCATCATCTTGTGCTTGTGATCTCCATCTCCGACGCACCGTCATGATCACCTTGATCTCCATCGTAGCATCATTGTCGTCTCGCCAATCTTATGCTTCTACGACTATCGCTACCGCTTAGTGATAAAGTAAAGCATTACAGGGCGATTGCATTTCATACAATAAAGCGACAACCATATGGCTCCTGCCAGTTGCCGATAACTCGGTTACAAAACATGATCATCTCATACAATATATTTTAGCATCATGTCTTGACCATATCACATCACAACATGCCCTGCAAAAACAAGTTAGACGTCCTCTACTTTGTTGTTGCAAATTTTAAGTGGCTGCTACGGGCTTAGCAAGAACCGTTCTTACCTACGCATCAAAACCATAACGATAGTTTGTCAAGTTGGTGATGTTTTAACCTTCGCAAGGACCGGGCGTAGCCACACTCGGTTCAACTAAAGTTGGAGAAACTGACACCCGCCAGCCACCTATGTGCAAAGCACGTCGGTAGAACCAGTCTCATGTAAGCGTACGCGTAATGTCGGTCCGGGCCGCTTCATCCAACAATACCGCCGAACCAAAGTATGACATGCTGGTAAGCAGTATGACTTATATCGCCCACAACTCACTTGTGTTCTACTCGTGCATATGACATCTACGCATAAAACCTGGCTCTAATACCACTGTTGGGGAATGTAGTAATTTCAAAAAAAAATACCTACGCACACGCAAGATCATGGTGATGCATAGCAACGAGAGGGGAGAGTGTTGTCCATGTACCCTCATAGACTGAAAGCGGAAGCGTTAGCACACCGCGGTTGATGTAGTTGTACGTCTTCACGATCCGACCGATCAAGTACCGAAGGCACGACACCTCCGAGTTCAGCACACGTTCAGCCCGATGACGTCCCTCGAACTCCGATCCAGCCAAGTGTTGAGGGAGAGTTTCATCAGCACGATGGCGTGGTGACGATGATGATGTCCTACCGACGCAGGGCTTCGCCTAAGCACCGCTATAGTATTATCGAGGTGGACTATGGTGGAGAGGGGCACCGCACACGGCTAAAAGATCAAACGATCAATTGTTGTGTCTCTAGGGTGCCCCCTGCCCCCGTATATAAAGGAGCAAGGGGGAGGTGCGGCCGGCCTAGAGGGGGCGCGCCAAGAGGAGTCCTACTCCTACCAGGAGTAGGACTCCCTCCCTTTTCCTTGTTGGACTACGAGTGGACGGGAAAGAGGTGGAGGAGAAGAAGGAAAGGGGGGCGCCGCCCCCCTCTCCTTGTCCTATTCGGACTAGGGGGAGGGGCACGCGGCCCTTGCCCTGGCCGCCTCTCCTATTCTCCACTAAGGCCCACTATGGCCCATTAACCCCCGGGGGTTCCGGTAACCCCTCTGGTACTCCGGTAAAATCCCGATTTCACCCAGAACGCTTCCGATATCCAAACATAGGCTTCCAATATATCAATCTTCATGTCTCGACCATTTCGAGACTCCTCGTCATGTCCGTGATCACATCCGGGACTCCAAACAACCTTCGGTATATCAAAACATATAAACTCATAATATAACTATCATCGAAACGTTAAGCGTGCGGACCCTACGGGTTCGAGAACTATGTAGACATGATCGAGACATGTCTTGGGTCAATAACCAATAGCGGAACCTGGATGCTCATATTGGCTCCTACATATTCTACGAAGATCTTTATCGGTCAGACCGCATAATAACATACATTGTTCCTTTTGTCATCGGTATGTTACTTGCCCGAGATTCGATCATCGGTATCTCAATACCTAGTTCAATCTCGTTGCCGACAAGTCTCTTTACTCGTTCCGTAATACATCATCCCACAACTAACTCATTAGTTTCAATGCTTGCAAGGCTTAAGTGATGTGCATTACCGAGAGGGCCCAGAGATACCTCTCCGACAGTCGGAGTGACAAATCCTAATCTCGAAATACGCCAACCCAACAAGTACCTTCGGAGACACCTGTAGAGCACCTTTATAATCACCCAGTTACGTCGTGACGTTTGGTAGCACACAAAGTGTTCCTCCGGTAAACGGGAGTTGCATAATCTCATAGTCATAGGAACATGTATAAGTCATGAAGAAAGCAATAACAACATACTAAACGATCGGGTGTTAAGCTAACGGAATGGGTCAGGTCAATCACATCATTCTCCTAATGATGTGATCTCGTTAATCAAATGACAACCCATGTTAATGGCTAGGAAACTTAACCATCTTTGATCAACGAGCTAGTCAAGTAGAGGCATACTAGTGACACTATGTTTGTCTATGTATTCACACATGTATTATGTTTCTGGTTAATATAATTCTAGCATGAATAATAAACACTTATCATGATATAAGGAAATAAATAATAACATTATTATTGCCTCTAGGGCATATTTCCTTCACTTTTCTTGTTTCCTAGAGAGATATTTCAATTGCAGCAACTATCAGATTGACTCTTGATCAAGCTTATTGTGTATGCTTTTCTTGTTTCCAAAAGAGATGTTGCAACTATATACCATCATCCGGATCTTTGCCCATTGACAAGGATAGGCAGCCATCACCTGGATCTTTGCTTGTTGACAAGGATAAGCAGCCATCACCTGGATCTTTGCCCGTTGACAAGGATAAGCAGCCATTACCTGCATCTTTGCCCCTTGAAAATAATAAGTAGCCATCATCTGGATCTTTGCCCATTGACAAGAATAATCATCCATCACTATCCAAAAAAATGGTTGATACGTCTTTGTCGTATCTACTTTTCCAAACACTGTTGCCCTTGTTTTGGACTCTAACTTGCATGATTTGAATGGAACTAACCCGGACTGACGTTGTTTTCAACAGAATTACCATGGTGTTATTTATGTGCAGAAACAAACGTTCTCGGAATGACATGAAACTTCACGGAGCGACTTTTCAGAAAATATGAAAAATACCTGCAAAAGATGAAGGCCAGGGGGCCCACCACCTCTCCACGAGGGTGGGGGCGCGCCTGCCCCCCTAGGGCGTGCCCCCTACCTCATGGGCCCCCTATTGCCTCTCCGACTCCAACTCCAACTCCATATATTGTGTTTCGGGGAGAAAAAATCAGAGAGAAGAAATCATCGCGTTTTACGATACGGAGCCGCCGCCAAGCTCTAAAACCACTCGGGAGGGCTGATCTAGAGTCTGTTCGGGGCTCCGGAGAGGGGAATCCGTCGCCATCGTCATCGTCAACCATCCTCCATCACCAATTTCATGATGCTCACCACCGTGCGTGAGTAATTCCATCGTAGGCTTGCTGGACGGTGATGGGTTGGATGGGATCTATCATGTAATCGAGTTAGTTTTGTTAGGGTTTGATCCCTAGTGTCCACTATGTTCTGAGATTGATGTTGCTATGACTTTGCTATGCTTAATGCTTGTCACTAGGGCCCGAGTGCCATGATTTCAGATCTGAACCTATTATGTTTTCATCAATATATGAGTGTTCTTGATCCTATCTTGCAAGTCTATAGTCACCTATTATGTGTTATGATCCGTTAACCCCGAAGTGACAATAATCGGGATACTTACCGGTGATGATCGTAGTTTGAGGAGTTCATATATTCACTATGTGTTAATGCTTTGTTCCGGTTCTCTATTAAAAGGATGTCTTAATATCCCTTAGTTTCCGTAAGGACCCCGCTGCCACGGGAGGGTAGGACAAAAGATGTCATGCAAGTTCTTTTCCATAAGTACGTATAACTATATTCGGAATACATGCCTACATTACATTGACGAACTGGAGCTAGTTCTGTGTCACCCTAGGTTATGACTGTTACATGATGAACCGCATCCAGCATAATTCTCCATCACCGGTCAATTGCCTACGAGCTTTCCATATATTGTTCTCCGCTTATTTACTTTTCCGTTGCTATTGCTATCATCACTACAAAATACCAAAAACATTACTTTTACTACTGTTACCTTTTATTACCGTTATCACTACTATCATATTACTTTGCTACTAAACACTTTGCTGCAGATATTAAGTTTCCAGGTGTGGTTGAATTGACAACTCAGCTGCTAATACTTGAGAATATTCTTTGGCTCCCCTTGTGTCGAATCAATAAATTTGGGTTGAATACTCTACCCTCGAAAACTGTTGTGATCCCCTATACTTGTGGGTTATCATGACTATTTTCTGGCACCGTTGCCGGGAAGCATAGCTCTATTCTTTGAGTCACTTGGGATATATAACTGCTTATCATTATGAAGAACTTGAGAGATCCAAAAACCAAGATTTATCCCTCAACTACGAGGGGAGGTAAGGAACTGCCATCTAGCTCTGCACTCAATTCACCTTCTGTTTTGAGTAAGCTTGCGACACCTACACCTGCTTCTGCTATTCGTTCTGATATGTCGCATGTTCTTGATGATGCCACTTCTGCTATGCATGATACTTATGATGAAACTACCTCTATGCCTGATACTACTGTGCCACTTAGTGAATTTCTTGATGAACGACTTGCTAGGGCTAGAGAGATTGAAAATATTGAATCTGATGATACTGATAAAAGTGATGATGAAGAATCACTTGTTATTTCTAAGGGTTATGTTTTTGATCAAGAAGCTTCTTTAGCTATTTTAGCTTGCAAAGATAGAAATGAACTCAAAAGGTTATTAGCTAAATGGAGTAAGCAATCTCTAAATGCTAGAATGAAACCTGACCCTGCTTTGCTACTTCACCTATCTTTGTTACTGATAAGGATTATGAATTCTTTGTTGATCCTGATATAATTACTTTGGTTGAATCTGATCCTTTTCATGGTTACGAATCTGAAACTGTTGTAGCACATCTTACTAAATTGAATGATATACCCACCCTGTTCACTAAAGATGAGAGAACTCGTTACTTTTACGTCCTTAAAATATTTCCGTTCTCATTAAAGGGTGATGCTAAGATATGGTTTAATTCTCTTGATCCTGGTTGTGTGTGTAGTCCCCGGGATATGATTTATTACTTCTCTGCTAAATATTTCCATGGTCATAAGAAACAAGCTGCTTTAAGGGATATATATATAATTTTTTGCAAATTGAAGAAGAGAGTCTCCCACAAGCTTGGGGGAGGCTTCTCCAATTACTTAATTGTAACGCCCCGAGACCAATGTGCCAGGTGTCCTCCAGTTATTCGCTGTTGTTGCCTTGTCATTGCTTGCGTGTCATGCATTGCATATCATGTCATCATGCACATTTCATTTGCATACATGTTCGTCTCATGCTTCCGAGCATTTTCCCCGTTGTCCGTTTTGCGATCTGGTGCTCCTATGTCACCCGGTGCCCCTTTCTACCTCTTTTCGTGTGCGGGTGTTAAACGTTTTCGGATTGGACCGAGACTTGTCATGCGGCCTTGGTTTACTACCGGTAGACCGCCTGTCAAGTTTCGTGCCATTTGGACTTCGTTTGATACTCCAACGGTTAACCGAGGGATCGAAAAGGCCTCGTGTGTGTTGCAGCCCAACACCCCTCAAAAGTGGCCCAAAACCCACCTAAACCTGTTCCATCATCTAGAGCGTTCGATCACGATCGCGTGGCCACAAACCGCACCTCATTTGAAGCTTCCTAGCTCCCTCTACCTATAAATATGTGTCTCTCCAGGAATTTTCGCGCAGTCCAAACCCTAGCCATCTCCCTCCTCGCACCGCCGGACACGTCCATCCCGCACCGGACATGTCCGCCGGACGCGTCACTCCGGTGAATCAGACGCCGCCACGTCGCCTCCTCCGCCGCCCGAACCAACCAGGCGCCGCCACCTCACCCGCGTCGGCCCTCCTCTCTCTCCTCCCCACCGCCAGGCCCGCCGGGGCCCGTGGTCGGCCCGCCCCGGGCCAGATATGGATGCCGAGCCCCGCCGCGCCTGGATCCCGCAGCTCCGTCGCCGCTCCGTGTCATGCCTCCCGCCGGCGAGCTCTCGCCAGAGTCCCCACCGAACCACCACCGCGGAACTCCAAGCTCGTCGCCCCGCCTACTCTTCCTCGTCTCTGGCCAGGACTGGCCCGCCGTCGTTCGGATCTGATAGATCCCGCTCTCCACCGGACCTCCCCGACCTCCCCGCTCATCGCTGGAGTCTTCAGCCGCCGCCTCGGTGTCCCCGCCCTTGCCGGAGTCGCCGGAACACTCGCCGAAGCCAGATCCACCCCGCCTGGATGAGATCCACCGGGAGTCCAACCAAACGGCCTCCCCGCGTCCCGATCCGCTCCGTCCCGGATCCCTCCGTCCCGCGTTGACTTTCGCGGAGGTAAAAATTTCACTAAGTCCTGAGATTTCCTGATTCATATGCCTCTATTCATCATGCCATAACTCATCATCCATGGCTCTGATTCATGCGTGTAGCATATCAAAATGTTTGTCTCGACGAGTACATCATTTCATCTCATTGCATCATTTTAATTTGAGCTCATCTTGATGCCCGAAATGTCGTTGGAAGAGGGCTATGTGAGTAATTTGTCAGATTCATTTCAGCAAATGGTATTTTATCATTTTTGCCATGATTAATGTGTGCATGCTATGATCCTGAGCTCTACATGTGTTTTGTTATATTCCATGCCATCTTTACAGAGGTGCCTACCATGTATTTTTTTGATATTTGTGGTGACTAGAACAAGCTTGCAAAGTAGCGTAATAGGTAATGCTGATTTCAGGAACTTAAAATTTCACCAAGTCCTTGTTCTGTTTTTGTCGGTATGCCATATGTTCATGTTGTTTCCTAGTGATCCGTGCCTCTTTTGAGGATGATCAGTAAGGATGTTTTGTTAACATTATGGTGATATATCCATCCATGTCTTTGTTTGCATTTATGGAGCACCCTAGCTTGAGTCAATCGAGCTCTAGTTTTGCTATATCGTGAATCCTGGCAGATTGTTGACTTGTTTAGCGATTTTGCCGAGGATGTTGCTATTGATCCGTACATGCTATGTTGTTGTTCTCGCCATGTCTAGCTTCTATGCTATGTATTCTTGATGGGTGTATGCTTAGTTTGTCATTCCATGCTCTGTAGTGAGTGCATCGAGCTCGTAAACATGCCTACTCGTTAACTGATTTGCATGCTCCAGTTTTTCACTAAGTCTGAATCTGTTTATGTTTTTGCCATGTTCACATGCTTGCAATTGTATTTTCTGATCCATTTTGGCTCAAGGTCACTAAGGGACTTTTGCTAAGTGCTTTGAGTAGCTTCATGACATGCCTTGATATGCCATGTTATGTTCCTGTAGAATGTAGTTTTCATGCCCTAAAGTGTGCTTCCTGATGATAAATTCCAGGCTTGTGTTAATTTCACTAAGTCTGAATCCTATTATCATTTGCACTTTTTCCATGCTTGTTTGAGCCTGTTAATGGATGATTTAACCATAGCTCAGTGTTCATCTTTTGTCAAGCTTCTTGAGTGGATCCCTGCCATGTATTGTGTTGCCATGTTTGAGTGCTGTAGCATATTTATCTTGTTGCATTTAGTTGGTCACTTGATGATTATCGTAGACCGGTGCCATATTTGTTTTGCTTGCCATTTCTAAACCGTGCATCCGATTCCGGTGATCTTTATATCGATTTCAACCGAAATCACCTCATCTTTCCAGTGGCACTCTCGGATTTCCAAGTTGAGGCTAGGTTCAATCATTCCTTTGCAAATCATGCATATGCATCACATATCGCATCCCGCATATTATACCATGTTCATGTGTGGTTTGTTTACTATGTTGTTTGCTTATTTCCGGTGTTGCTTATTCGGGTTGGTTCCGATAATGTCGCTTTTGTGAGGAACCGTTCGACTACGTCTGTTTGTCTTCTTCATGGACTCATTCTTCTTCCTTGCGGAATTTCAGGCAAGATGACCATACCCTCGAAATCACTTCTATCTTTGCTTGCTAGTTGCTCGCTCTTTTGCTATGCCTATGCTGCGATACCTACCACTTGCTTATCATGCCCCCATATTGTTAAGCCAAGCCTCTAACCCACCTTGTCCTAGCAAACCGTTGTTTGGCTATGTTACCGCTTTGCTCAGCCCCTCTTATAGTGTTGTTAGTTGCAGGTGAAGATTGGAGCTTGTTCCATGTTTGGAACATGGATATTTTGTTGGGATATCACAATATCTCTTATTTAATTAATGCATCTATATACTTGGTAAAGGGTGGAAGGCTCGGCCTTATGCCTGGTGTTTTGTTCCACTCTTGCCGCCCTAGTTTCCGTCATATCGGTGTTATGTTCCCGGATTTTGCGTTCCTTACGCGGTTCGGTTATTATGGGAACCCCTTGACAGTTCGCCTTGAATAAAACTCCTCCAGCAAGGCCCAACCTTGGTTTTACCATTCGCCACCTAGCCTTTTTCCCTTGGGAGTCGCGCATCTTGAGGGTCATCTTTATTTTAACCCCCCCGGGCTAGAGCTTGTCTAAGTGTTGCTCCGAACTAGAGTCCTTTGCAGCGCCACCTCGGGGAAACTTGAGGGCTGGTTTTAGTTGTATAGAGCGCTCATCCGGTGTTGCCCTGAGAACAAGATATGTGCAGCTCCTATCAGGATGTCGGCGCATCGGGCGGTCTTGTTGGATTTGTTTTACCATTGTCGAGGATGTCTTGTAACCGGGATTCTGAGCCTGATCGGGTCTTCCCGCTAGAAGGAATATCCTTCGTTGACCGTGAGAGCTTGTGATGGGCTAAGTTGGGACACCCCTGCAGGGATTTGAACTTTCGAAAGTCGTGCTTGCGGTTATGGGCAGATGGGAATTTGTTAATGTCCGGTTGTAGAAAACCTGAAGTTGACCTTAATTAAAATACATCAACCGCGTGTGTAACCGTGGTGGTCTCTTTCCGGCGGAGTCCGGGAAGTGAACACGGTGTTGGAGTTATGCTTGACGTAGGTTGTTTTAGGATCACTTCTTGATCATAGTTGTTCGACCGTGCTTTGCCTTCTCTTCTCGCTCTCATTTGCGTATGTTAGCCACCATATATGCTAGTCGCTTGCTGCAGCTCCACCTCATACCTTTTACCCTTCCTATAAGCTTAAATAGTGTTGATCACGAGGGTGTGAGATTGTTGAGTCCCGTTGACTCACAGATACTTCCAAAACCAGCTTGTAGGTGCCGTTGAACCGAGCAGGTGGCGCAACCAAGCCCAAGGAGGAGCTCGATCAAGATCGTGTCCTTTGTGTTGTTTTGTTCTAGTTGATCAGTAGTGGAGCCCAGTTGGGGTCGATCGGGGATCTGTGTAGCATTTGGGGTAGTCTTCTTTTATTTTGGTTCCGTAGTCGGACCTTGTATGTATTTGGTTGATGTAATGCTTTATTCATGTAATTATGTGAAGTGGCGATTGTAAGCCAACTATGTAACTCTTTCCCTTATGTATTACATGGGTTGTGTGAAGATTACCTCACTTGCGACATTGCTTTCAATGTGGTTATGCCTCTAAGTCGTGCTTTGACACGTGGGAGATATAGCCGCATCATGGGCGTTACAAGTTGGTAATCAGAGCCTTCCCCGACTTTAGGAGCCCCCTGCTTGATCGAATCGCTGGCGTTATTGAGTCTAGAAATGTTTTGAGTCATTTAGGAATTATATATATCGGAGAGTTAGGACTTCTTTTTACTCCTCAGTCCCTTCGTCGCTCTGGCGAGGCATCCTGACATAGAGTTTTGACTCTTCTCTTCTCAAATTTCACTAAAAAAATTTAGGATCACGTGGGTATCTTGGAATCGTTCCGATGGTTTTGTGACGAGAACATTGTTCTTGGTGCCTCCTGACATTTGGGGGTTGTGGCGGTGTCCCGGGGAGTTGAGCTCCGAGGTGTTGTCGTCACAATTTTACCATTGCAGTTCTGGAATACCTGAGTTTAGTTTCGCCGACGTCGAAAATCTCTTTTATGCAGTTGTTGGTGAAATAACCTCGACGCCACCCAGTACTGGGGCGGGAGTTCGGGAGTATTGCCATAACTCGTAAAACGGATGCTTTTCGAAGGTTGAGGTAAACGATTTCCGAAGGTTTCTTGGTTATGTGTTGAAGGATGGATACAGCTGGATGTAGGATTTGTTAGTTTTGGGTGAGATATTATGCTTCCGACACCTGATTGCATAACCGGAAAATTTCGGGAGTTTATAAGTGGGAATTCAAGTAGCTCTTAGGATATCTTTCCGACAAATGTATGATATGAAATTGGGGTTCGACGTCTAGTGGTCCGCCTACTCACGGTTGGTTTTACAGTGGTCTCATTGTGTCTTAAAGAGTCCTTGGCTATGCCGACTCGGGGATGCTTCGTATGTCATGTGCACTGCCTTGTACATGATGGTGTTGTACGATCGAGCTCGTGTAGGCCCCACCACGAAAACTTCGGACGAAATCTCTATCATATGTTTGTTCCGGCTTATTCCGCAAGCCAATCCTTTGTTTTGTTTTGAGTTGTGGTATTCGAGTTGCTTCAATGTCAAGTGTTGATTCCATACCTTCCCCAAATGGTGTTCTCATACTCCGATGTGAATACCAATCCTTCATGATAATCGAGATTGTCATGTCAATCCTTTTCACCGGTGTGTTTCTCTTCTAGTGGATCCGATCACTTCAACATTCGCAACATCAATTATCAGTTCTTCTCAATGGTGTTTGCTTCATCCATTCCAAGTTGTCTTTGTTTTCCCACCCACCCACCCTTCTTCTTTGAGGACTCAGATTTCTTATTCAAGTATCCTTTTATTGATGGGAAGCTTCTCCATTCCTTTTTCGTCAATGTCTTATCCGATGATTTCTCATGAAGATTCTTACGGAGCCTCAAGTTCATCATTTTTTTCATTCTTTTTCTTCTCCGGTGGATTCAAGTCAAGATTTCAGTGTTGATCATATTCTTTTCCGTATTTCAAATGCTTTTCTTATGCCGGTGCACCTCATAATCATTCCCCGCTTGATATTCATTTGTTCCGGAGTGCTCAAGATATCTCGAAGATTCGTGTTTCCACTCTGCTTTCGTTCCATTCAACCGGTGCTTTCTCTCTTTTAAGTCGTTCTACGGTGTATCATTTGAGTGGGCCCTAACCCATAGGTCTTTTCCCAGGATCTTACCTGACTCTTCTTATTTTCCCGGAGCTATCCTAAATTCTTGTCAAAGTTTGACGTAGGTATGAATTTTCATCAGTCAAATGCCTTTCTCCAAGATCTTTCAAATTCTTTTCATCGTTGGTTCAACCTTTCTAATTTTTCATTCCGGAGTGCCTCAACAATTCATGGTGGTGTTTCTCAAAGTCATTCTCAGATTTTGAAGACCGAAGAAGAGTTTTCCCTCCATACCTTATCTGTTCTCTCAAAGATTCATGGTGCTAGCTTGTTTCCATCCTCTCATAATTGTTTTGATTGTGAGTATTCTTTTCACCTATCCCGAGCATTTCATGAGTTGTTTCCATTTCTTTACTCCAAAGGCCATTGTTCTCCAAATCTTACCGGTGCATCGTTCAAGTGATCTCTAATCAGTTCGTGATCCCTTCGTTCTCATGTATCTAGATTGTCTCAAGTATCTTCCTTCATTTCACAATTCTTACCCGGTGATTCATCTCTTTTCTTCGTTCATTTTCAATTCTTACGGTGGGTCGTACAAGAGTTCTCTTCCTATGTTCTCATATCAATTCATTCGTTGTTTCAATCCTACCGGTGGATCATCGAAGGCCTCTTCAAGTTCGTGCAATATCTATCTTAATCCTTTTTTTACGAGAATAAGTAATATGCCAAATCCGTTGATTGTCATCAATTTAAATTGGTGAAGGATAAACATAATGGAATTCTTATTCTTGTTTCATCCAAATGATTAATTCCCTATTCTGGAGGTTCATCAAAATTCTTGATCTCAATTGTTCATCTTATCTTTTTTCCCAGAGTTCCAACCTCTTTCAATTATATCGCCACGGAGATCCATCTAATCATTGCAAGGATTCACCTTGTGTTTTCAACTTCTCTTTCTTTTCGTTATCCTTTTGTTACCGGATTTCTTCATCAAGGTTCTACATGATAGTTCATCAAGGATTTAATTCCTTCTCGAAGTGTTCATCAAGATTCTTTTCAGACGAGCTCAAGCATTCTTCTTCTTGCAATCCGGAGTGCAATTCTTTCTTCTGTATCATTGGAGGTGGTATTAAGTCATTCTTGATAATTTGAGTTCATGCTTCATGATTCACATATTGTTAAGAATGAGATATTTTAAATCCATCAATCTCGTCATTTGAGTTATCTTGGGTTATATTTCACCTAAAGCTTTCCCTAAGGATTTTTCTATTAATGGTGATAATATATGATCCAAGTTCTTCATCTATCCTCCCGGTGAAATAATTTTCTCGCCTCCTTGGTCATACCAATCCAATTCTTTTCCTGTGAGTGGCAGTTTGTCACCTCATAATTTGACATGTATTCCATAAGACCATATCAAGCTTATTCTTTTCGTTGTTGGTTTTCCAACAATTCCATTTGACCCTTCTCCTAAGGATGCCTTCTCAAGCTCTTTTTGGCAGAAGTTGGCATTTTCTCCTCATTTCTCCTATTTCAATTATCTATATTCTATTCTTTCATTCCGGAGGCATTGTGATGTTGATCTTCTCAACCCGTCATCTCATTTGTCAAAGATCATGTTCTTTACATGATTGTCCATTTAACCGGAGTGTCTTGCCCTCTTTTCAAGTTCTATCACCTTACCAAGTTCTTATTCAATTCCTTTCTTTTCAATCGGAGTGCTGCCCGAAGTTATTGTTCCTTGTTCCTCTTTTCTAACGGAGTGTTTTTCAACTTCGTCATATCCGTTGTATTCTTTTCTCAAAATGGCTTAACCTTTTCAAGGTTCTTTGGTCTCACTCGTTTGTCAAAGAAGCAACTTAGTTTTACCTTTTCTCTTCCTCTTCTGTTTTCCCTCCGGTGCCATTCTAGATCTCGGGATGAGATCCTCTCGTACTGGTGGAGTGTTGTAATGCCCCGAGACCAATGTGCCAGGTGTCCTCCAGTTATTCGCTGTTGTTGCCTTGTCATTGCTTGCGTGTCATGCATTGCATATCATGTCATCATGTGCATTTCATTTGCATACATGTTCGTCTCATGCTTCCGAGCATTTTCCCCGTTGTCCGTTTTGCGATCCGGCGCTCCTATGTCACCCGGTGCCCCTTTCTACCTCTTTTCGTGTGCGGGTGTTAAACGTTTTCGGATTGGACCGAAACTTGTCATGCGGCCTTGGTTTACTACCGGTAGACCGCCTGTCAAGTTTCGTGCCATTTGAACTTCGTTTGATACTCCAACGGTTAACCGAGGGACCGAAAACGCCTCGTGTGTGTTGCAGCCCAACACCCCTCCAAAGTGGCCCAAAACCCATCTAAACCTGTTCCATCATCTAGAGCGTTCGATCACGATCGCGTGGCCGCAAACCGCACCTCATTTGGAGCTTCCTAGATCCCTCTACCTATAAATATGTGTCCCTCCCGGAATTTTCGCGCAGTCCAAACCCTAGCCATCTCCCTCCTCGCACAGCCGGACACGTCCATCCTGCACCGGACATGTCCACCGGACGCGTCACTCCGGCGAATCAGACGCCGCCACGTCGCCTCCTCCGCCGCCCGAACCAACCAGGCGCCGCCACCTCACCCGCGCCGGCCCTCCTCTCTCTCCTCCCCGCCGCCAGGCCCGCCGGGGCCCAAGGCCGGCCCACCCTGGGCCACACCCGGGCCGAACGCCGCCGCCGTCTGGGCCAGATCTATATGCCGAGCCCCGCCGCGCCTGGATCCCGCAGCTCCGTCGCCGCTCCGCGTCATGCTTCCCGCCGGCGAGCTCTCGCCGGAGTCCCCACCGAGCCGCCGCCGCGGAACTCCAAGCTCGTCGCCCCGCCGACTCTTCCTTGTCTCCGGCCAGGACCGGCCCGCCGTCGTTCGGATCCAACAGATCCCGCTGTCCACCGGACCTCCCCGCTCATCGCTGGAGTCTTCAGCCGCCGCCGCGGTGTCCCCGCCCTCGCCGGAGTCGCCGGAACACTCGCTGGAGCCAGATCCACCCCGCCTGGATGAGATCCACCGGGAGTCCAACCAAACGGCCTCCCTACGTCCCGATCCGCTCCGTACCGGATCCCTCCGTCCCGCGTTGACTTTCGCGGAGGTAAAAATTTCACTAAGTCCTGAGATTTCCTGATTCATATGCCTCTATTCATCATGCCATAACTCATCATCCGTGGCTCCGATTCATGTGTGTAGCATATCAAAATGTTCGTCTCAACCAGTACATCATTTCATCTCATTGAGTCATTTTCATTTGAGCCCACCTTGATGCCCGAAATGTCGTTGGAAGAGGGCTATGTGAGTAATTTGTCAGATTCGTTTCAGCAAATGTCATTTTATCATTTTTGCCATGATTAATGTGTGTATGCTATGATCCTGAGCTCTACATGTGTTTTGTTATATTCCATGTCATCTTTACAGAGGTGCTTACCATGTATTTTTGTGATATTTGTGGTGACTAGCACAAGCTTGCAAAGTAGCGTAATCGGTAATGCTGATTTCAGGGAGTTATAATTTCACTAAGTCCTTGTTCTGTTTTTGTCGGTATGCCATATGTTCATGTTGTTTCCTAGTGATTCGTGCCTCTTTTGAGGATGATCAGTAAGGAAGTTTTGTTAACATTGTGGTGCTATATCCATCCATGTCTTTGTTTGCATTTATGGAGCAACCTAGCTTGAGTCAATCGAGCTCTAGTTTTGCTATATCGTGAATCCTGGCAGATTGTTGACTTGTTTAGCGATTTTGCCGAGGATGTTGCTATTGATCCGTACATGCTATGTTGTTCTTGTCATGTCTAGCTTCTATGCTATGTATTCTTGATGGGTGTATGCTTAGTTTGCCATTCCATTCTCTATAGTGAGTGCATCGAGCTCGTAAACATGCCTACTCGTTAACTGATTTGCATGCTCCAATTTTTCACTAAGTCTGAATCTGTTTATGTTTTTGCCATGTTCACATGCTTGCAATTGTATTTTCTGATCCCTTTTGGCTCAAGGTCACTAAGGGACTTTTGTTAAGTGTTTGAGTAGCTTCATGTCATGCCTTGCTATGCCATGTTATGTTCCTGTAGCATGTAGTTTTCATGCCCTAAAGTGTGCTTCCTGATGATAAATTCCAGGCTTGTGTTAATTTCACTAAGTCTGAATCCTGTTATCATTTGCACTTTTGCCATGCTTGTTTGAGCATGTTAATGGATGATTTAGCCATAGCTTAGTGTTCATCTTTTGTCAAGCTTCTTGAGTGGATCCCTACCATGTATTTTGTTGCCATGTTTGAGTGCTGTAGCATATTTATCTTGTTGCATTTAGTTGGTCACTTGCTGATTATCGCAGACCGGTGCCATATTTGTTTTGCTTGCCATTTCCAAACCGTGCATCCGATTCCGGTGATCTTTATATCGATTTCAACCGAAATAACCTCATCTTTCCAGTGGAACTCTTGGATTTCCATGTTGAGGCCAGGTTCAATCATTGCTTTGCAAATCATGCATATGCATCACATACCGCATCCCGCATATCATACCATGTTCATGTGTGGTTTGTTTACTATGTTGTTTGCTTATTTCCGGTGTTGCTTCTTTGGGTTGGTTCCGATAACGTCGCGTTTGTGAGGAACCGTTCGACTACGTTCGTTTGTCTTCTTCATGGACTCGTTCTTCTTCCTTGCGGAATTTCAGGCAAGATGACCATACCCTCGAAATCACTTCTATCTTTGCTTGCTAGTTGCTCGCTCTTTTGCTATGCCTATGATGCGATACCTACCACTTGCTTATCATGCCCCCATATTGTTAAGCCAAGCCTCTAACCCACCTTGTCCTAGCAAACCGTTGTTTGGCTATGTTACCGCTTTGCTCAGCCCCTCTTATAGCGTTGTTAGTTGCAGGTGAAGATTGGAGCTTGTTCCATGTTTGGAACATGGATATTTTGTTGGGATATCACAATATCTCTTATTTAATTAATGCATCTATATACTTGGTAAAGGGTGGAAGGCTCGGCCTTATGCCTGGTGCTTTGTTCCACTCTTGTCGCCCTAGTTTCCGTCATATCGGTGTTATGTTTCCGGATTTTGCGTTCCTTACGCGGTTGGGTTATTATGGGAACCCCTTGACAGTTCGCCTTGAATAAAACTCCTCCAGCAAGGCCCAACCTTGGTTTTACCATTTTCCACCTAGCCTTTTTCCCTTGGGAGTCACGCATCCCGAGGGTCATCTTTATTTTAACCCCCTCGGGCCAGTGCTTGTCTAAGTGTTGGTCCGAACTAGAGTCCTTTGCAGCGCCACCTCGGGGAAGCTTGAGGGTTGGTTTTAGTTGTACGGAGCGCTCATCCGGTGTTGCCCTGAGAACAAGATATGTGCAGCTCCTATCAGGATGTCGACGCATCGGGCGGTCTTTCTGGACTTGTTTTACCATTGTCGAGGATGTCTTGTAACCGGGATTCCGAGCCTGATCGGGTCTTCCCGCTAGAAGGAATATCCTTCGTTGACCATGAGAGCTTGTGATGGGCTAAGTTGGGACACCCCTGCAGGGATTTGAACTTTCGAAAGCCGTGTCCGCGGTTATGGGCAGATGGGAATTTGTTAATGTCCGGTTGTAGAAAACCTGAAGTTGACCTTAATTAAAATACATCAACCGCGTGTGTAACCGTGATGGCTCTTTCCGGCGGAGTATGGGAAGTGAACACGGTGTTGGAGTTATGCTTGACGTAGGTTGTCCTAGGATCACTTCTTGATCATAGTTGTTCGACCGTGCTTTGCCTTCTCTTCTCGCTCTCATTTGCGTATGTTAGCCACCATATATGCTAGTCGCTTGCTGCAGCTCCACCTCATACCTTTTACCCTTCCTATAAGCTTAAATAGTCTTGATCGCGAGGGTGTGAGATTGCTGAGTCCCCATGACTCACAGATACTTCCAAAACCAGCTTGCAGGTGCCGTTGAACCGAGCAGGTGGCGCAACCAAGCTCAAGGAGGAGCTCGATGAAGATCGTGTCCTTTGTGTTGTTTTGTTCTAGTTGATCAGTAGTGGAGCCCAGTTGGGGTCGATCGGGGATCTATGTAGCATTTGGGGTAGTCTTCTTTTATTTTGGTTCTATAGTCGGACCTTGTATGTATTTGGTTGATGTAATGCTTTATTCATGTAATTGTGTGAAGTGGCGATTGTAGGCCAACTATGTAACTCTTTCCCTTATGTATTACATGGGTTGTGTGAAGATTACCTCACTTGCGACATTGCTTTCAATGTGGATATGCCTCTAAGTAGTGCTTCGACACGTGGGAGATATAGCCGCATCGAGGGTGTTACATTAATGCTTTGCCTGATCATCCTCTTAAGAAAAATGAAATACTTGATATCTTTTATAATGGACTAACCGATGCCTCCAGAGATTGCCTGGATAGTTGTGTTGGTTCTGTTTTCAGGGAAAGAACACCGGATGAAGCTGAAATTCTATTGAATAATATGTTCACAAATGAAAATAATTGGACACCTCCGGAGCCAATTCCTGAGCCTATTCCTAAACCAACTCCGAAGAAGAGGGGTATTCTATTTCTCAGTCCTGAAGATATGCAAGAGGCAAAGAAATCTATGAAAGAAAAAGGTATTAATCTGAAGATGTTAAGAATTTGCCTCCTATTGAAGAAATACATGGTCTTAATTTACCGCCTGTTGAAGAAACATATAATCTTAATCCATTACCTATTGAAGAAACTCATGGTCTTGATAACCCGACACAGGTAGTAAAGGTAAATTCTCTCTATAGATATGATAAAGCTGAAATCCCATTTACTAAATTTGCTAGCCCATGCTTAGATGAGTTTGATAAATTTATGGCTAAGCAAGAAGATTTTAATGCTTATTTTTGGTAGACAATTGAAATACAATTCAAATATGCTTGAACACTTGGGTGATTATATGGCTAATGTCAAAGGTGAATTTAAACTTATTAGTAAACATGCTTCTATGATTACCACTCAAGTAGAACAAGTACTTAAAGCTCAAAATGATTTGCTCAATGAATTGAATAGTAAAGATAATGATAATGATGTTAGAGTGGCTACTAGAACTGGTAAAATGACTCAGGAACCTTTGTATCCTGAAGGCCACCCTAAGAGAATTGAGCAAGATTCTCAGAGAAATAATATAGATGCACCTAGTCCTTCTAAAAGGAAGAAAAAAAAAATGATAGGACTTTGCATGCTTCTAGTGAACCTGTTATTGAAAAACCTAAGAATCCAAATGATATTTCTATTTCTTATACTGAAACACAATCTGGTAATGAACCTAAAACTAGTGATAATGTTAATAATAATGTTCATGATAATTCCCAACCTAGTAATGATAATGATATAGAAATTGAACCTGCTGTTGATCTTGATAACCCACAATCAAAGAACCAAAATTATGATAAGAAAGACTTTGTTGCTCGGAAACATGGTAAAGAAAGAGAACCTTGGGTTCAGAAACCCATGCCTTTTCCTCCCAAACCATCTAAGAAAAAGGATGATGAGGATTTTGAGCGCTTTGCTGAAATGATTAGACCTATCTTTTTGCGTATGCGATTAACTGATATGCTCAAAACCAATCCTTGTGCTAAGTACATGAAAGATATTATTACAAATAAAAGAAAGATACCGGAAGCTGAAATTTCCACCATGCTTGCTAATTATACTTTTAAGGGTGGAATACCAAAGAAACTTGGAGATCCTGGTGTACCAACTATACCATGCTCCATTAAAAGAAACTATGTTAAAACTGCTTTATGTGATCTTGGAGCCGGTGTTAGTGTTATGCCTCTCTCTTTATATCGTAGACTTGATTTGAATAAGTTGACACCTACTGAAATATCTTTGCAAATGGATGATAAATCAACTGCTATACCTGTCGGTATTTGTGAGGATGTGCCTGTTGTAGTTGCAAACATTACTATTTTAACGGACTTTGTTATTCTTGACATTCCCGAGGACGATGGTGTTAGGGAACGTAGCAGAAATTCAAAATTTTCCTACGTGTCACCAAGATCTATCTATGGAGAGACCAGCAACGAGGGGAAGGAGAGTGCATCTACATACCCTTGTAGATCGCTAAGCGTAAGCGTTCAAGTGAACGGGGTTGATGGAGTCGTACTCGTCGTGATTCAAATCACCGATGACCAAGTGCTGAACGCACGGCACCTCCGCGTTCAACACACGTACAGCCCGGTGACGTCTCCCACGCCTTGATCCAGCAAGGAGAGAGGGAGAGGTTGAGGAAGACTCCATCCAGCAGCAGCACAATGGCGTGGTGGTGGTGGAGGAGCGTGGCTATCCTGCAGGGCTTCGCCAAGCACCACAGAAGATGAGGAAGAAGAGATGCAGGGCTGCACCAACGAGAGATCGAATCACGTGTGTTATGGGCAGCCCCTTAGGCCTCATATATATAGGGGAAGGGGAGGAGGCTGCGCCCCCTCTAGGGTTCCCACCCCTAGAGGGGCGGCATCCCCAAACCCATCTAAGGGTGGCGGCCACAAGGGGGAGGAGAGGGAGGCGCAGGGTATATGGGCCTTAGGGCCCATCTGCCCTTAGGGTTTGCCCCCTCTCCCCTTCTAGGCGCATGGGCCTTAGTGGGACTGGTGCCCTTGGCCCATGTAGACCAAGGAGCATTCCCTACAGCCCATGTGGCCCCCGGGGCAAGTGGCCCCACTTGGTGGACCCCCGGGACCCTCCCGGTGGTCCCGGTACATTACCGATAAACCCCGAAACTCTTCCGGTAACCAAAACAGGACTTCCCATATATAAATCTTTACCTCCGGACCATTCCGGAACTCCTCGTGACGTCCCGGATCTCATCCGGGACTCCGAACAACATTCGGTAACCACATACAAACTTCCTTTATAACCCTAGCGTCATCGAACCTTAAGTGTGTAGACCCTACGGGTTCGGGAGACATGCAGACATGACCGAGACGATCTCCGGTCAATAACCAACAGCGGGATCTGGATACCCATGTTGGCTCCCACATGTTCCACGATGATCTCATCGGATGAACCACGATGTCAAGGACTTAATCAATCTCGTATACAATTCCCTTTGTCTATCGGTACGATACTTGCCCGAGATTCGATCGTCGGTATCCCAATACCTTGTTCAATCTCGTTACCGGCAAGTCTCTTTACTCGTTCCGTAACACATCATCCCGTGATCAACTCCTTGATCACATTGTGCACATTATGATGATGTCCTACCGAGTGGGCCCAGAGATACCTCTCCGTTTACACGGAGTGACAAATCCCAGTCTCGATTCGTGCCAACCCAACAGACACTTTCGGAGATACCTGTAGTGCACCTTTATAGTCACCCAGTTACGTTGTGACGTTTGGTACACCCAAAGCACTCCTACGGCATCCGGGAGTTGCACAATCTCATGGTCTAAGGAAATGATACTTGACATTAGAAAAGCTTTAGCATACGAACTACACGGTCTAGTGCTATGCTTAGGATTGGGTCTTTGTCCATCACATCATTCTCCTAATGATGTGATCCCGTTATCAACGACATCCAATGTCCATGGTTAGGAAACCATAACCATCTATTGATCAATGAGCTAGTCAACTAGAGGCTCACTAGGGACATGGTGTTGTCTATGTATCCACACATGTATCTGAGTTTCCTATCAATACAATTATAGCATGGATAATAAACGATTATCATGAACAAGGAAATATAATAATAATCAATTTATTATTGCCTCTAGGGCATATTTCCAACATATAGTATGTCTATTATTCTTGGAAGACCCTTTTTGAATACTGCAGGGGCTGTTATTGATTGCACTAAAGACAATGTCACTTTTCATGTTAATGGTAATGAGCATACGGTACACTTTCCGAGGAAACAACCTCAAGTTCATAGTATCAACTCTATTGGAAAAATTCCATCGATTATATTTGGAGGTTTTGAATTTCCTCTTCCTACTGTCAAGAAGAAATATGATATTCTTATTACTCGGGATGTGCATATCCCCGTTGAGGTAACATAGTGTTATTCGAAATTTCTCCGGTTCCATGTTATTCGGAATGAGTTCGTTAACAAGACTTGATCAACCTTGTTAGTGGATTCCTTTTGATGATCATGAGATGGAAGAAACTAGAAGGCACAACCTTCTGTACCCCACTTTTACTTTTTGTTATTTATATTAAATAAAATAAAAATAAATATTTTTCTGTCTGTTATCTGATTATCCGTGCAATATAAAAATACCTCGAAAATAAAAGTTCTCCAAATGCCCTGAAATTTAAATATGATTTTTTCCAGAATATTTGAGAATTTTTGGCGCTAAGAACATAGCAGGGGGGGTCAACCACCTGTCCACGAGGGTGGAGGGCGCGCCCTACCCCCCTAGGCGCGCCCCCTGCCTCGTGGGCCCACAGTGGCCCTCCTCCACTTATTCCTGCACCCACACACTTCATCTTCCTCCCACAAACACGAATATCCAGCTCAAGCACGAGTTCTAGCTCACTTTGCTGCCATTTTCGATCTCCTTGCTCAAAGCACCTCTCACAAAACTGCTTGAGGAGACTGTTCCTTGGTATGTGACTCCTCCATTGGTCCAATTAGTTTTTGTTCTGGTGCTTTATTCATTACAAATTTTTGCTGCTTAGGTGACCCTGTTCTTGAGCTTGCATGTCAAATTTATATGGTTCCAAGTAGTTTTGATGCATGATATAGGCCCTAGGCGCTTGTAGGAGTAGTTGCTATCAATATTATTGAGTTTGGTTTACTTTTATTTTGAAGTTACTAAAAAATTTCAGAATTTTTCAAAGGAAGAAAAATGCTTAGGAAAATGTTCCAAGGTGGTTCTTCAAGGAAGCAAGGACCCAGGCTTGCAATGCGTGATGCTGATGACGAGCCACCAATAGACGCTCCAGTGCGTCCTTGTGAATGGCCTTCTGAGAACTTTATGGATCCAGCGGGAATTAAGGAAGAATTCAACGCATATTTGTGTAACGTTGATCTTGTGAGCTTCGAGGAAGAGAAGTGCAGCCAGTATCACAACCTCACCAGTACCTTTGTGAGGAGGTTTGAATTTTCAACTTCACGTAATTCTCCAACAGTCCAGTTTGATCTTTATGATAAATCTTACACTATGGACTTAGAGGATTTTACCACTGCTTGTAAACTTCCACAATGGGGTAGTATAAGGGACCTCGCAAATCTGAATTTAGAGATTTTCTTGCTAGCATAACTGTGGGAGAATCTAGAGATATTACACAAGCTACCATAGAGAGCATTCACTTTCCAGCTATATATTATTTTGCTCTCTTTATAGGTAGATGCATTAATGGTAAAGATGAGGCATGTCACATGTGTGTCCCCGATCTCAGTATTCTTAGGAGTGTTGTGTTAAGAGACAAATCTTATAATTTGGGAGTCATTGTTGCACGTAGATTGCATCTTAATAGACTTAATGGAGATTTCTTTGGTGGAATTTATGCAACCCGCATAGCTAATTTTCTTAGTATAGCCATACGCGAAGATGATATTGAATTACTTCCTGCTTATCTAGATTTTAATGCTATGGTTCACCACCAGTTTGTCGAGAGGAATGAATCACCTCTCCAGTATCGATTAATTTTTGACAGATGCCGTGATGTCCGTATTACTCTCCCTGCTCCCGCCTTTTTTGATTATCAGGCAAGAGGAAGATATACTATACCAGAGAGGAGGCAGATGAGTACGAGAGGAGAGCGGAGGCCGCTCGTCGCCATGCTGCAGCTCAGCAGGCGATAGCCGCTGCATCGCAGTACGACCCTAGCTACTATTATGGATATCCGCCAGGCCAGCCGTGGCCATAGACCAACTTAGGTCAAAAGCCTAAGCTTGGGGGAGTACGTATTTCCCACCGACATTACATTTCTGCTTACACACTCATTGCTAGAGGACGGTGCTCATACTTTTTCATTGTATCATCCATGCTAGTTTATTTTCCTTTTTATACTTTCTTCTTGTGTGTTTAATAAACCTTAAGAAAAACCAAAAAAAATAGTTGTAGATTTTAATCAGTTTAATTTTCATGCTTGTAGCAGTAATTAAAAAGAAAACTCCAAAAGATTCCATGTTCTTCTTTTGCTTGTTGGGAGCTTTCTCGTGTAAATAGTTTTATTTCTTTTCTTTTCTTTGGGGATCGATAGGAGAAGACCATAATTAAATTGTTGAAGTGGCTCTTGTATGCATTATTGTTTATCTGACAAAATAGCCCATATTGCCTTGTCTTCTCATGTTTATTGAATGCTTGCAGATTCCAGCTTAGTCCAATGCACGTGCACTATTATTATTATTCACATCGTTCGGTCGTGCAAGTGAGGCAATTATGATGATATATGATGGATTGGCTGAGATGAGAAAAGCTGGTATGAACTCGACCTCTTTTGTTTTTGTAAATATGATTAGTTCATCGTTCCTGATTCAGCCTATTATGAATAAACATGTTTGCAATGACAATTAGAGATCATAGTTTCTTGTGCCATGCTTGATTAGCAATGAGTTATAATGGTTTACCTTGCGTGCCAACATGCTATTGAGATAATTATGATGTGGTATGATAGGGTGGTATCCTCCTCTGAATGATTTAAGTGACTTGACTTGGCGCATGTTCACGCATGTAGTTGAAACAAAATCAACATAGCCTTCACGATATTTATGTTCATGGTGGATTATATCCTACTCATTATTACATTCGGTGTTGATTAATTTTAATGCATGTTCATGACTATTGTCGCTCTCTAGCTGGTCGATTCCCAGTCTTTTGCTAGCCTTCACCTGCACTAAGTGGGAATACTGCTTGTGCATCCAAACTCCTTAAACCCCAAAGTTATTCCACATGAGTCCACTATACCTACCTATATACGGTATCTACCTGCCGTTCCAAGTAAATTTGTATGTGCCAAACTCTAAACCTTCAAATAAATATCCTGTTTTGTATGCTCGAATAGCTCATGTATCAACTAGGGCTGTTTGTATCTTCCATGTTAGGCGGGTTATTCTCAAGAGGAGTGGACTCCGCTCCTCACTCACGAGATAAATGGCTGGTCACCGGGATGCCCAGTCCCATGCTTTATGCAAACTAAATCAAAATAATTACAAACAAAACTCCCCATGGGACTCTTGTTAGTTGGAGGCACTCGTTGTTTCGAGCAAGCCATGGATTGATGCTTGTTGGTGGAAGGGGGAGTATAAACTTTATCATTCTGTTTGGGAACCGCCTATAATGTGTGTAGCATGGAAGATATCGTCATCTCTCGGTTGTTATGTTGACAATGAAAGTATACCGCTCAAAATATTATTAACCTCTGTTTCAAAACCGAGTTTTGGCACCTCTACAAATCCCTGCTTCCCTCTGCGAAGGGCCTAACTATTTACTTTTATGCTGAGTCATCATCCTCTTATTAAAAAGCACCAGTTGGAGAGCACCGCTGTCATTTGCATTCATTACTGTTAGTTTACATTGAGTATGACTTGACTGGATCTCTTTTACCATGAATTACAATGTCTAGTCAGTCCTTGGTCTTTAAAGGTGCTCTGCATTTATGTTTTGCGGTCTCAGAAAGGGCTAGTGAGATACCATCTTGTTATATCATATTATAATTGTTTTGAGAAAGTGTTGTCATCCGAGATTTATTATTATGGCTCGCTAGTTGATTATGCTATTTATATGAGTAAATTTGAGACCTAAGCGTTATTGTGAATGTGGTTAGTTATAATCTTTGCTGAAAACTTAAATGCTGGCTTTACATATTTACAACAACAAGAGCAAACAGAGTTTGTAAAAGTTTTTCTTTATCACTTTCAGTTTATAAAATTGCTCCTTCAGATAGTGAATGGGAGATGACCGAAGCTATTTGCCATCTTTTGGGGGCTTTTTACACAACCACAAAGAAAATCTCGGGTAGGACATATCCCACCTCTCACCTGTACTTCTATGAGGTCTGTAATGTGAAGCAGATAATGGAGAAAGAAGTCATAAGTGAAAATCCTACCATTGTTGCCATGGTGAAAGAGATAGAGGAGAAATGGATCAAATATTTTGAGGAGTTGTTCTTAACAAGTTGTCTGCTAGTGATATTTGATCCGAGGTACAAATATGAATATGTTCACTTCCGACTGACGGCAACTTTTGGTGGTGGCGCCCAAAAATATCTAACCAAGGTGAATAGTACGATGAAGATCCTATTTGCCGAATATGCATCTGAATATGAAGACACTTCTGATGAAGATGATGAGGTTGCAGAGGAGGGTGGCGAGGGCATTCTCGGTGACTGGGATAAGTATTTGAGATTGAAAAGATCCCAGAACTCAAATGAGCTACAACGATATCTTGAAGAAGATCTATTTCCTCGTCGATAGAAATTGGATATCTTAAAGTGGTGGGAGATTCACTCCCCAAAGTATCCAATGCTTGCGGCTATAGCACGGGACATATTGGCAGTGTCTGCGTCTACAGTGCCCGCAGAGGCTGCATTCAACAATGCTGGAAGGATCATCACTGCTCAAATAAGTAGTTTGATCCCGAATACTGTTGAGACGCCGATGTGCCTCGAGGATTGGTTTCGAGCAGTTGGTAATATGTTTTTAATTATTTTTCCATACTTTATTTAATACCATCCATGTTAAATGTTTCATTTTGAATGCCTTCAATATTGCAGATCGCCAAAAGGCGGAATCAACAGTTGAAGATCATGATGGTGAGCAAGATGATGCTGGAACCACCTAAGGTAATTCTGCTAGTTGTACTGTGCACTTCTGGTACATCATTATATGAAACGTACTTTCGGTACATTTTTGAAAAGAAAGGACCCATCTGAAATACATTATATGATGATATAATTCTAGCGATGCTGGAATCAAATACTCTCTTTGTATCTCAAAGACTGATGGACAGTGAGCTAGCTGTCTACTTTTAAAATGTCCTGATATCAATATATCAATATCCACTACCCACAGAAATCAAGTACAAATGACTAAATGGCTTTTACGTATGAGATCGCCCAGTGTTCTATAATAATGAGATCGCGCAGCCAAAAATGCCATTATAAAAAAGACTGATGGACAGTGAGCTAGTTGTCTGCTATTTAAATAAAGATCTCAGAATATGCAAGCTGACATTTTTTTCTCTTATATGAGTTCTACTATCTGTCTACTATTTAAATAAAGATCTCAGAATCTGCAAGCTGACATTTTTATCTATTATATGATCTCAGAAAAAGTTGTCGAAGGACATGTTCTATGAAGCTACAAAGTTCAGTGTTGTAGTATTGCAGACTAAAATTTTGTTCTATGAAGTTTGACTTGGCGGCCAACATATCCTCGTCGCATGTCTACTTGATTAGTAGTTGTGTGTTCTCGCCATCATCGAGACTCTGCAACTTTATATATACGTGGGTAGAGTTAACCAACCGATGGACACACATTTTAATTGTTGTCTTGGTTTGCACTCTCATTATCCTCTCGTAAATCGATTCACTCGTATATGTAACTGAAAGTTTAGTGGATTCGTCGATTCATCCTATATGTAACTGAAGGTTTAGTAGATCTTAAGTGTGATGTTTTCATACTATGCTGCTGCTTAGTTATTTTCATATCATACTGCAGCTCAGTTATGCATACCAGGTTTATGCAAATGTATTTATTAGATGGGGATTTCACTTATTCTCACCTAATTTATGCTAAAATTGATGAAATGTCCATCTTTCTAATATCAAATCATAGTGGGACGCGATAGATTATAGGTGGGACTCACCTGCAGCGTGAGAAGTACTCCATGAGCAGCAAGGAGTATGATTGTTCCCTTCCTTGACTCATGGCGGGGCAAATCGGGATTCGGGAGCCGGAATGTGATCCGACGGTTCAGTAGCCTCCACGCTCGACCGATCCGACGGCGCATCCAGGTGCACGCTGCACGCACAATCTCAAAACAGGCTAGCCAGGGTTCGGTCCAAGCCAGCCTCGCAGGCTCCCCAATCCCCGATACCTCCGCCACCGCCGTCGCCGTCGCCGCCGCCGCCTCGCCTCGCCATCACGCCCCCCTCTACGCCGCATCGCCGTTGCCGGCTGCGGCTCTCCGCACGCGACGACTATCCCGCCCCGTGACGCCCGCCCGGTCGGTCCCCGTGCTAGATTACGTCTTGATCTCTCAGGTTCTGATCTGATCCGATTTGTCTATCTTTCGAGATCTTCTTCTTTTTCTTGTTCAAATTGCTTCTGCGGCTCTCGGTTTGTACGATTATGCCTGCTAATTAAGAGCTCCAATGCTCGAAAGCACACTTCCTAGATTATTACTATGCTATGCGATTTGGTTCGTGGTTGCTGGAGCTAAATTTACTCGCTTTAATCGTGACGGGCTTATTAAAATGATAAAATCGTAACCTCGTGCTCAGTTTTGGGTCATTATATGTGTTTTTCGTGACTGGACGATTAGATGTAGCTAAATTTCAAGAGGAATTCATGGTGGCCACTTGTAATATCGAGTTTTAGAGTATTTCAACGATTGCTTGAAAAATGTCCAGCTTTGTTTGGTGAACTGCGTTACTCCTGTGTCAAGGTGGAGTGAGGTTTGTGTTGGTGCTGGCTAATTGTTTCATGAATGATCTGCATGTTGTTAACTCGTTATCCTTGTAAATGTAGGTGCCTGCATTGACATGTTGTATTTGAGAAAACCCTTTTATTTGTTATATTATCATCCACGTGTCACGCATTCCGTTCATCAAAGATTCAGAGCTATATGGACATTTGCCTATTTCCCTTCATCGTTATAATCTGGGACTCATCCAGAATCCTTTGCATGCCAAGTTATCTTGTCCACAGAAAAGGCTTCTTTTAGATTTATAACATTGTGAATAATGTATATGCATTTATTTATACGTGCATAGCTGCCCCCCTTACTTTTATGCATGCTTATGATATTAAGTTTGCAGAGGTGACAATATATTATATCTCACTTTGTCAGGTTCTTTAGAAGAAAAGAGGAAAATCATACATGGATATCATGCAGACAAGTGACTCTTCACATCATGGAATTGTAGAAAACAGCCCTTACAGAACTCCCTATGGTAGACATGTGGAAAGTGGCAACCTTGGTGGTTCATGGTATTTTAGTAGAAAAGAAATCGAGGAGAATTCCCTTTCAAGGAAAGATGGCATTGATCTGAAGAAGGAGTCTTATCTTCGCAAGTCATACTGCACCTTTCTTCAAGATTTTGGGATGAGACTTAAAGTGTAAGATTATATTGTCATTACTTGTTTTTCTGGGAAATAGATAGCTGTTTAATAGCATTATGGAATCCTACCTATTGTTTTCATGTTTGTGTGGACTAGTCATTTTCTGATAGCTTGATTTCTTTTAAGCAGCACTTGTTTCTTTCTCATTTGCCCGCTTGCAGTACTCGAAACCCTTCATGATTGCTTCATGCTCATTTTATTTTGCAACTCGAAGGAAAGTCTAGTGGACATCTAAAGCATAAATGATTGCATTTTGTTGATGACAGTGTTGTACTCTAGTTGTACATGACTACATTCTGTACCCTAGGTTGCACCCTCTAGAGACAAAATGTTTAAGCCTTAGCCCCAGTGTTGTATTCATTGATTCATTACTTTAGGGGCCACTCATGTTTGTCAGGCATACAACGGGGGGTGCAACCTAGGGTACATCCTTGCTTGGGTAGAACAGAAAAGATCAAACTCTAATTAGTATATATATTTAGGCTTTTGTGTCCTTCAAGTACTTGCGCCGTGAATGTTTATGAATCGCTAAACATCCCTGTATATCAGTTACTGCATAAATTATGCTCTTTGGCATGGTTGATAGTTATATATATTATTATATGTTTTCCTTATGGTGAATGGCTTTAAAATGTAGGCCTCAAGTGACAATTGCTACAGCTATAGTATTCTGTCATCGTTTTTTCCTTCGTCAATCTCATGCCAAAAATGATAGACTGGTAAGCCTTACTCAAATTTGTATGTGCTTGTACATGTTTGCTGTCGGACTATATATTTTCGACTTTACATGTGAATGATAGAATGATAGAATGGTAGGCAGTATTCTAATATGGGTTTAATCGTGAATGCTTGCCACCGATTTGTGAAAGACATAAGAAATAGTTGACTGACACTTGTAAATCATATTCCCTCCGTTCCTAAATATAAGCCTTTTTAGCGATTCCAAATATGGACTACATATGTAGCAAAATGAGTGAATCTACACTCTAAAATACGTATATATACGTCCTACTAATTTCATGATATTTTATTGGATTCCATGATATGGTGAATCTTGTTTTGCTTTGCGGAAGAGATATGCAGTCTTTTTTTTTTTTCTGTTGTGTGTATAGCCTACAACATAGATCTTGCTGCTCATTGTAAGTTCTCAATGTATGTTCTCGTTGTAACCTACAGACAATAGCCACAGTTTGCATGTTCTTGGCGGGTAAAGTTGAAGAAACTCCCAGACCCATTAAGGATGTCGTACTAATTTCTTATGAGATCATCCACAAGAAGGATCCTGCCGCAGTTGCTCGAATTAAGCAAAAGGTGACATATTTAATTGCAAGTATTGTCTTGATATTTCTTATGTAGTTGCCTGTGCTATCCTTGTTTCCCCACACTTCTACTCCCTCCTTCCCATAATATAAGAGCGTTTTGACACTACACTTAGTGTAAAAAACGCTCTTATATTATGGGACAGAGGGAAATTATTCCGCCAATCTGCCAAAAAAAATTCTTTACATTCATTATATTTTATCCCCTGATTCCTATGACAAGAATGACTGTTGAGGATATTTTTGTGCTGTTTTGTGCAGGAGGTTTATGAACAACAGAAGGAGCTTATTTTAATCGGGGAGCGTGCTGTGCTTATAACACTTGGTTTTGACCTGAATGTGCACCACCCGTACAAGCCCTTGGTTGAAGCAATAAAAAAATTCAAGGTTGCTCAAAATGCGCTTGCTCAAGTTGCGTGGAATTTTGTCAATGATGGGTATGCCGAAATTACACTTATCCTTACAAACATAGTAACCCCCAATTATGCCTATTTAATTACTGCGCCTTAAAGGGGTGTACAGGCTACGTACTTCGCTTTGTCTCCAATTTAAACCCAATCATATTACGGCCGGCGCAATCTTCCTTGCTGCGAAGTTCCTCAAAGTCAAGCTTCCATCAGATGGTGAGAAGGTCTGGTGGCAAGAGTTTGATGTAACCCCGCGGCAGTTGGAAGGTTGGTCTCTAGATTTAATTCACTAGTGCATGTTTGCACTATTGTACTATTCAATCTCCCCAGAATAGTATTTCACATCCTCGCAGGTAGCAGCAGCTGTTGACATGCTTTAACTTTCTAGGAGCCTGTGTGGATTGGATTACCAAAATTTCATCATTGGTTCAAAACTGATAAGTGTAGGTTGCCTAGGTCAAGCAAGATACATGCTGTTGCTTGATGTGCTCAAGGGAACCTTATAATTATTAGTGTTCTGGGATAAGCTAGGAATGTCATGTCAGGAGCATACCATGTGTACCCGGCCTCTCGTGTGGAACCTGAAAGAATTGGGTTTGTCTATTTTTTAGTGTATTGGTAGATCTTATCACTTTTGTTATACATACATTAGCTTAGTAGCATCGCAAAGAGATGTAAATGAAAAAAATACAATCTAACATGAGGATGACACTTCTATTTTGGTGATTTTGCAATAAGCACTACTTTCTGTTAATTATATCCATTATTACTAGAAGTGATGCTCCTTTCTCTGCCACTGTTACTTTTGATGCTCTTTGTTGTGAAGTACTCCAATAACATACACACACCAAGCACCCGTGCTTATATTAATTTTGATTATTATTCTTTTCAGAGGTCAGCAACCAAATGTTGGAGCTCTACGAGCAAAACCGTGTGGTGCCACCACCGTCCCAAGGGAATGATACCGAAGGCAGTTCTGCAAGTGTGGTTAATCCACGTGCTGTGGGGAAGGCTCCTGGAGCTGCTGACGAGCGTCATGCTCATGGAAATCATCAAGCACCTCAACAGTCGAGCATGGTAGGCCCCCCTGAGAAGCAAAACTCAAACCAGAGGATACCCAAGGTG